>NW_027632871.1:1825679-2022848 GCF_902686455.1 Sciurus vulgaris | reverse complement strand
ATTTCACTTGGAAAGGAAATGACAGCCGAGTGTAGCAAATTCAGAAAAAGGAGTGGGTGAGGGGAGAGGTGGGCAGGTGAGGGCGAGCTGCTTTCTCTGGCGTCACACCAGAGGCACAGGGATGGGGGTGTGGGTGGACACCTGGGCCCATCTGCAGGACAGTGGGCAGGAGCTGTCCCCTCCAGCACCCCTCCTGGCTCGGCCTTCCAACATCACCGGTTCCTGCCACACCTGTCCTACTAAGGGCCCGGGCACCTCTCCATGATCTGATGTGATTTGGACAGCTCCAGTCTGTCCCCCAAGCTCCCCTGCCACCCCAGAATTCAAGATCTTCAGTCCCTTCTCATAAGAATATTTTAAAAGAAGAATATAAATTTGTAGAATCATAAGAAAACCAATTATATTGAAACACAGTTATTGAAATGTTAAATAACCAAATCTGTGATGTAGAAAGCCATGTCTCACTAATGCATTAAACAGAAGGACCTAGAAGAATAACCTCACATCCCAGTGACTTCACAACGGTGGTAAGTGCAAAGGATGTTTCAGGGTCTCTGCCAGGGTCACCATGGGGACACAGCTAGGCTTGCGATAAAGCCGAAAGTATGAGTCATACTACTGAGCCTTTGTGGTTTTGTCGATTACATTGGTAACTGAAGGAAATGCTAGATGTCAGGCAGAGATTTGTGAAAGTAAAGAAGCAATTTTTTTTCCTGTCCAAAGTCACAGACTCCCTAAATTCTACCCCAAAATCCCATAGGGTCCTCAGGCACTCCAGGTCAAAGCCCCAACTCTGCACTAAGAACTCTCCCCATCCTTTCCTATGTTTCTCCCCAGACCATCTTCAAAGGAAGGCCCACGAGGAGGGGGGTGGCCTCCTTCTGTCTGTTATGGATGTCTGCCCCCTTCAATAGAAAGCAAAATAAGAGGAGAAAGTGAGTTGAGATCAAGAAAGCTGAGCCAAGCATCTCCAATCCTAGGTGAGAAAGGCATAGCTGCCTCTCTCACCGGATGAGTTCTAAGACCTCAGCCCACCACCCCAGAGTACACCACCACAGCAGATAGCTGAACCCTAAATACTTGGTCAAAGAACAAAGACCTGGAGCAAGATGAAGGAACACAGCTATACCTGAGAATGTGTGGGTACTTCTGCCTTCAAGAGGTGAAGATTAGAAGGCACAGTGATGCACGTCTGTAATCCCAGTAACTTGGGGACTGAGATAGGAGGATCACAAGTTCAAGACCAGCCTGAGCAATGGAGTGAGATTCTCAGCAACTTGATAGAATGCTGTCTCAAAATTAAAAAAAGGGAAGGGCTGGGGATGTAGCTCAGTTGAAGAGCACTCCTGGGTTCAAATCCCAATACCAAAAAAGAGTTGAAGCTTAAGTTCTCCCCTTTCAATCTGAGCTGGACTTACAGACACTTCTGACAAATAGACCATGCAAAATAATGACCTTTCATTTCTGAGATGGGGTTATTAAAGGACTGTGACTCCTTTCCTGCTCCTTCTCTTGAATCACTCATTCCAGGGTAGTCAACTATTACATTGTGAGAACTCTCAACTAACCCTGTAGAAAGATCTGTGTGGCAAGGGATTCAAGCCTCTGACCCACACTCAGAGAAGAAACGAAACCCCCATTTGGCATCCATGTGAGGAGCCATCTTGGAACTTTTTGTAAAGTGTAACAGATTACTAATATAAAGCATTAAAATGAAAAGTCCTCAGGGGCTGGTGCATGAGGTGCCAGGAGAGGGGACCACAGCAGCAGAAGTCACCCCGGGGCAATCATCCAGAGAGTGAGACCTCGCAGAGGGAGTGGGGCATATCCTCAGTGCGTGTGCTGAGCTGCCCTGCTGCTGAGGCCTGGGCCTCCGGTGCCTCGCTATCTAAGGGCCTGTTCCCAGCTGTCTCTGGCAGTTCCCTCAGCTGTGGTGGGGAGTAAGAAACCACCCAGAGCTGCTGCAGGGTCCAAGGAGGTGGCTCATGCAGTGCCTAGGGGGTGCCAGGCACCCATAAAGCACTCAGTAGGAGGTGACAGGGGCATCTGGGCCTTCCCTCCACCACCAGGAGACCCAGACACCCAGGAAAGGCTGTCCCCAAGGAAGGCCACCCTCCTCTGACACTGGAAGGCCAGGGAACTCAAACAGAGTGCCAAGCTGAGAAGAGGACACTTGGACACTGTTCAGGCCCTGAGCTGCATCCTGCCCCCACCTCAGTCAACACCTGCTCGGGAAGGAGCTCCAGAGTGCACCTGACCTGGTCCATGATGAGGGGATCACGAACAGAAGCCTTATGAAGATGGAGATCACCCGAGGCCCCTTGGTGGATGACTGGATAAGCCCAACATGGTCATTCACCAGGAGGGCTCTGTCTCACATGGACAAGGCCTGTCACCATGCAGACAGGTGATGCTCTGTGCAAGAAACTGGTGACAAAGGGCCACGTGCACATGATTGCATCTCCATGAAATGTCCAGAAAGGGCAGGTCCACAGAGACAGATGGCAGATCGGTGGTGGCCAGGGCCTGGGGGAAGAGTGACCACCCAGTGGCTCTGGGGTTTCCTTGACAGACACCGCAGCTGCCCAGCACAGTGCATGTCCTCAATGCTACCAAAGTGCTCACCTTAAATGGCTGACCCTACGTTGTGCAGATTTCACCTAAATGTCACAGACAACTATGTGGAGATGTCACTTTTTACCTGTCAGACTGGCAGGAGTGGGAGAGTGGCCGCTAGGCCATGTCAGGGAGGCTCTGGGGATAGGCCCTCCAGGAGTGGGACCAGGAAGACGCTCCGCATGAGCAACATGGCCATCAGACACTTCCCCAAGGCTGTTGGCCTTCAACCCAGCAACTCCCCAGCAGGTGTTCATCCTACAAACACCAGCACAGGTAAGGAATGACAGATACGCAGTGGTACGTTGGAAGTACCAGAAGTGACGGGACCCTGGAAAGAGCTCAGGCATCTGGGGAACCAGCTGCAGAAATGGTGGGTTCTAAAAAGAACAAAGCTTTCTCTGTGGTCTCGCTAAGAAATGAAGCAGGAGAAGATAGTGTGTGTGAACTTCATTTGCTTGTACGTCAGCAGAAAGAGCTGCACACATGGGTTTGTGCAGAGACCCCAGAGACCCACGGAGGGACTGGGAAGGATTCTCCTGGGGGCGAGGGAGAGACCTCAAGGAGCCCCAGGAAGCTCACCTGCTGGCATGCCTGCCCTTTGTGGTCCCCTCCCTCACCGTGGCAGGACCCATCTGCCCTAAGGAGGCAGCACTTCTGGGACTCCATTGGGCTGAATTGTGCCCCCATGAATTCACAGGTTGAGGTCCCAAACCCAGCACCTCAGAGTGTGGCTGTGTTGGAGACAGGGCCTGAGTTATCATGAGGGTGTTGTGAAGCAGTTGGGTAGGCCCCAATTCTGTCTCCCTGGTGTCCTTACAAGAAGAGGACAGACAGATGCAGAAGGCAGACCATGTGAGACTCTGGGAGATGGCATCTATGAGACAGAGAAAGAGGCCTCACAGAAAGCCAGCCCTGCTGAGGCCTTGGTTCCCTTTGGTGTTTGTCCTGAGTACACAGGCATCACTGGGTGGTCTGGGGTCTGTGTGCCTTCTGGTCTGTTCCTTGCCCTCCCTTGGCACTGTGCTCATGGTCTGAACCCTGCAGGCTACTTCCTGGGTTTCCATGTTCCCTTGGTTGCCAACTGGCTTCAATCCATGGGAAGGACCTGCTGGGAACCTGGAGGGCGGAGGCCTGAAGAGTCCTTGCTCCTCTTCTCTGCTGTGGGCTGCACTTTCTCTGTGGGACCCTGCCAGTGGCCCTCCATGAGACCCAGCCCCAAGCCCTGGCATCCCTACTTTGCTGGGACCCTCCATCTCCACTGAAGTTTGCAGCTTCCTATCCTGGCCATCCTCTGGATGGCCTCACTGTCCTGCAAGCTCACAGCTCTTCCATTTTCCTGGGCAGCAGAGCAGCTGACACCTGTGGCCACCTCCAGGGAAAGAGCCACTGCAGGGAGGGTCCTGTCTGCAGGAGCATCAACCCCAGACCACCACCTGAGCAGATACTGAATGGAACGGTGCTGTGGTCACCTAGAGAGGGACAGCACCACCAGCCTCCACAGCATTGGTGGTCCAGCAGTTGAAGCAAGGAGACAGTGTAAAAATGCCCCTTACAGGTTTCATGCCAAAGATGGTTCCCTTCCCAACAGGAACACATACGGCATGGGGTGGCCAGTCCCACGTGAGGCACACGTATGAACAGCAACATTCCCCATTCAGGCCAAAGCAGGGAATGATGACCTGAGGGACATGCAGCACAGGCTGGCAGAGCTCTTTGTCTTCAAGAGGAAATGCCCAGGCCCAGGTCTACTCCCATGTGATGGGGTGGGGGTCAAGGACTGTGCCCAGGACCAGCTTTCCCAATGTTCCCTGAATTGAATCCCTCCTACTTAAATACCTGGGGTGTGTTCTGTTTCTCTGCTTGGAGTCCTGTTCATATCAGAGTATAATAAGCAAAAGAAAAGGGTCAGAGAGGCCAACACACATTTGAAATGCATCTGCCAGTGTGAGCTCTGTCCTCCAGTGGCCCCCACAGCATTGCAGCCAGGGTCACTGTTACAGCTGTCACATCTCTGTGCTCATCACTGACTCTCTGCTTGGCCACCTGAGCCACTTCCTCCTGCCCTGCTGCCTCTGCCTTGCTCAGAACTACCTGGACTTGGCTAGGTAGATGCAGGACATCTACATCACACAGCCAGGTGTCCTGGGAGGAGGGGTGCCAGTCAGGGTGACTCCATCACCCAGCCTCCCTGGCCCAGAGCCCCACAGGGATGTGGAGGATGGGAAACAGCAGCACACTGTTGCATTTGTGAGGCAGCCGTGGACAGCAGGAGCCTGGCCCTCCCAGCAGGCCCCTGGGCCACAACCCCAGCACTGGCCAGCTGTGGCCGGAAGGAAGAGTCTGCAGTAGAGCAGATGATCCCCGCTCAAAGCAGGAGGGAGGCTGATGGCCGCCTTCTTGTTTTCAGAGACTGACATGAGAACTTTGCTAGGTGACCAGATTTTTCAAAGCTCAGATGGAGACAGATGGTGCTCAGAGATGTTATCCTGAGTTAACCATTTACTTACATAAAGAGCCTGACAGGCAGCCTACACACCCGCTCCCTCCTGCTGTCCGTTTAGTGAACCCTCTTTGAGGAGCAGAGCTGGGCCTCCTCCAACAGCAGGTCGGTGATGGCGATGAGAAGGGGTGCAGGACCCCAGAGGGGAGTCCAGGTGGAGAACCCCCGAGGGGCAGCTTCCCCAAGCCAGCTCCCCACAGGTCCAGCCCCAGGCCTGGACACACAAGGCCTCATGTGAGCCCACCCTCCTGCAGGGATGGTGGGACGAGTGGGTCACTCTGGGCCATGAAAGGGGTGAACAGCCACCAAAGCCTCGGGGAGTCGCAGCTGGGCAGCATTTGCCCCCTGGAACCAATCGGGGATGTGCTGGGGAGCCCACCCACCCCAGCACACAAAGGGCATCCCCACTGCTCAGGTGCTGTCAGGAGCAGCCTTGGGGCCTCCTCACCTCTTCTGTGTTCAGTTGGGGACAGTGGAGGCCGGGCAGGACTCTGAGTGTTCCATGGGCCCCTGGGCTCCACGGTCACTGGGTCACATCATCAAGGCCAGGTCACAGGTTTGGACATTCACCTGGGGTCAGCCCTGCTCTTGGCGCTGCAGACTTGAGCACATTCTGAACCCGTGGCACTGCCTGAGGAAGGGACATTGCCACCAAGGCCATGGGCAGTGGAGGAAGGGCTGAAACCCAGGTGGGTAGGACTAGTGCCAGTGTGTGCCGCCTCACTGCCCTGAAAGGAGGCCTTGCAAACATTCACTTCCTTGGTCTCTGTGAAGACTCTGCCCTGAGTGGGACCACAGCTGTTCCCACCTAGCTACCTAGCCACCACCACCTTGGATTCCTACCACTCCCACCAACCATGGCGTACTCTGCACAGGAAGCCAGATGGCAGGATGTGCAGGGGCTCTTCAGGCTCCACAGGGTGGGACCTGTTACCTCTGTGCCCCCCACTCCTCCCATGCTCCCTTCACACTGCTCCAGTCACACTCCTGCCTCAGGGACTTTGCACTAGCTCTTCCCGATGCCTGAATGATCCTTTCCCAGAGGAACACAAGGCTAACTCCCTCCTCAGCTTTACACCGGTGTCAAATGTCACCTCCTCAGTCTTCTCTGACGCCTGCTCCAGATGGCCTCCTTCCCCCATGCCCCACACCTCCCATACTCCCCCCCACCCCACTTGGCCACAGCATATTCATCTTCCAACGTTCAACTCACTTGCCACCCTTCCTGTTCATCGTGTCCCATTACTGCAGTGTAACCCACAAGGTCAGAAATCTTTGTGTTTAAGTCAGTAACACAACCTAGAGATGTCTAGCACGCAGACTGCATGCAACCAATACCAGCTAAATGAAGGAATTGTCCACACAGGAACCCTCACAGGAGCCTTAATCTCCTTTTGTACCTGAGGATACTGAGACTCAGAGGAGTTCAGTACCTAACCCAAGGCCACACAGCAAGAAGTACAGAACAGGGATCCAATCAGCTTCCTTCCCCAATACAAGGCTGCTCCATACTTTAGTGAGGTAGATTGAGGCAAAAATGGTCTCAATCCTCTGCCCCCTGCTTTACTTGCACCCTTTGTGGACATGATCATGTACCATCTGCTGTGTGGCATCTGTGCCCACTCCTTGCTCTGATTTGCTTTGGCTAAGAGGATGAAGAAAAAGTAAAGCCATGCCAGCTGAAGCTCAGACTCCACCTTCTCCTGGGACACTGTCCCCACCATGGAGCAGGCTGTTCCCAGCCACGTGGTGGCAGATGCAAGCAAGAGCTCATCTGGGTCTCACCAAGCCAAAGCTTTCCTGTGGACAAAAGAAGTGCTCGGTGCTGATTGCTGCTGAGGGATGGTTGTTATGCAGCATTGCTGTGGCAGCAGGTAGCTGATGCACTCGAACCAGAACCCGTCTTTCCTGCAGTGTCAGCAGTCTAACTGTGAGTGGGCAGTTCTTGCAATGGCACTTTCTGGTGGGTTTGGAGCAGAGGATGTGCCCACATCTATGATGAGACACAGGCAGGAGAGGCTCTGGTTCTGGTTCCTCCACGGGAAGCTTGGAGCCTGGGCAGAAGTTGCTGGACTCTCATTTGCCCAGCGACCCCTTAGCCATGGCTTCTCACCCATTGGATTGCCACGTAGGTGTCACAGAGCAGGTCCTGAGTCCTGTTCTTCCTCTTCTCAGGATCTGACCAGGGAGGGCAGGTTGGGTGTGGTAGGTGGGAGGTGTGGCCTTTCCTCCTTAGTGGGGCTCCCCTGAAGGCAGACATGGCAGGCACTATTTGGGAGTGACCCCAAGAAGCAGACAAGTCAGCTAAGGGTGTGCTGCAGCCTGGGGCTCAACCCAGTGGTGACCCTGGGAAGCCCGTGGATGCACCCCAGCATCACCCCCTTGGGACTGTGGGCTTTGGTTTCCAGCATCATCTCTGGGGTGCTCTGAATGGGGACCAGTGGAGGAGATGTATCTGGTGGCAGAGGACCCCCAAGAGCTGCACAGCCTCAGCTGACATGGGTACCATTGAGTACTTGCTGTTTGTTTTCAAACAGCCCTGTCTACCCTCCAGCCTGGCCCTCAGCCTGCTCTGGACACAGCAGGCTTCCCTGCCTTGGTCCTTTGTCCTTCTCTCCCCACAAGACCCAACTCTTGTATCAGCTCCTCTGTGAAGCTTCACCTGCCTTCCAGGTAGCTGGTCACTCCTCCCCTGTGCCCAGTGGTCCTTTGCAGAGGCCTCTGTCATGGGGACAAGATCTATCCACTGGGCACCTATGGTGGACCAAGCACCAGGCTCAACAGTCCCTTACATGACCCACTTAATGGCACAGCTTTCTGAAGTGTGGGCAGAAGGGTGGGCTCCATCCAGTCAAGGAGCAGCGGCTCAGGGTCACGAGGCCAGAAAGTGCAGGAGGCAGGACCAAGTGAGTCCTTGTCCTTGCTCCAGCTGAGACGCAGCCCCACAGCAGCACCACACTGTGGGTCCAGTGTCTTCCTTGCTGGGTCATCAGACTGGGGAGGACGCAGCAGTCACCTGGCCCAGCCACAGCAGGGGGTATGGGGAGAGTGCAAGGTGGGCACTGTACTGGGGTGCATGAAGCTGACAGATGGTGTCCATGGCTCTGCCACCTTCCAGACACATGCTCCCGTGGGGCTCCACCAGCAAAAATAGCAGTCTCATTTGAATGGTATTACAGGAGGAAGAAACACGAACTCAACTTCAGACAAATGAGAATTTTCAGAAGAGGAAGGCAGCAGCCAAGCCTGGTGGAACACAGCCCAGCAATTTAGCACAATTAACTGAAGCTGCAGTCTGTCAATAGAATAGCGTGTGCATTATCAGTTTTGCCACAAACCATTATTCATTATCTCCAGGTTTTGCTGGCTCACCCTCAGCAGGCTGCAGCACCCGCTTCTCTCCCAGTCAGCTACATTTTAATCAGTTACTTTATCGGAAAATGTCCCTGGAAAACACAGTGGCATCACTCCATGTGTCAGCTGCTCTCAGATTGGAATGGGAATGTTCCAGGGTGCAGTAATGTGGTGTGACACTGTGCAAGTTAATTTATAGAAAAATTAATCATCGTTTGGAGCTGAGTGGGGGAGATGAGTTGCAGACTGGCTCGGCTTCAGATGATGTTTAAATGGCCTCAGGCTATGGAACCTGGAGGAAATCTTTGCAGGGACTCACCATGGTCTGTAAATGTTTGTCCAAAATTCCCAGTTCAGTGCAGGAATCAACCAAGAAGACAAGAGCGAGATAGGCTCTTCATGCATGGATTTAATGCCCTGAGTCTTAGAAGGTGGTGAGGAGCTTGGGGGAGGGGTTTCGGGGAGGGGGAGAAGAAGGATCATGTAGTTCACACACATTTCCTGAGCTGCGTTCATGGCCCAAGCAGGATGGCTCTTGACCTTGAGGGAAAGAAGAACAGGGCTCAAAGTTAATTTTAAGAGGAGGCTGAACACCTGATACCTCCACCTGATGGCTGAGATTGACAGCAGTCTGTCAACAACAAATACTTCTGGAGAAGCACATCTCACACCTGGCAGAGCCTCAGGGGTTGCATTTGGGAGCACAGTGAGCCTGCAAGGGGTTGGCTGTGGGAAGCAGTAGTTTGTTTTTCTTTGTTTCTTTTTTATTTCAAGGCTGGAGATGGAACCCAGGGCCTCCCACACACCAGGAATACACCTACCACTGAGCTGCATCCCAGCCCTGGAGGTAGATTTTGAGAGGTGCCCCTGCTCCCTCAGGGGGGATGTGCTGGGCTGGTTTGAGTGGCTCTGCTGACTGGCAGGGAGGGAACCAACCACTAGACTGTGTGCAGCTGATCCGGCTGCCCAGGGAGCTGGCCAGGGGGCAGCATGTGTGTTCTGGGGGAGGCACATCTAGTGAGCCCAGGAGACTGAGTCAGGCCTTCCGGGCAGTGTGAGGCTCAAAGGTGTCAGGCAGCGCTTCATGCGGCATCCTGGTGTTGGGACCCAGGCTGCAAGAGGTGCCTGTGAGGCAGACAGTGGGCAGGGAGTGCTTCCTGCCCAGATCCACCAGCATAGGCTCACAGAGCAGGTGGCACTTAAGTGGGTCCTGGAGACTGGGTAGCATGTCAGGACATGAGCAATGAGAGAGTGGGCTTTAAAACTGGAGAACTCCATGAGGGAAGTACAGAGGCAGGAGAAAAAACAGGCTGGAGAGGCGAGAATCTGCAGAAGAGAGCAGAGGCATGGAGAGCAGGGGGCCCGAGGGCCAGCAGGAGGAGCAGGAAATCTTTGGCTGGAAAACAAAAGATTTAGAGGTGACAACAAATGCCAGAGGTTGGGGAGACCAACCTGTCCTTGAAGCACTATTTCAGAGAAGTCAGTCCCCAGTGACCACCTGGACCTGGATGACCCCCAAATTGTCATTCCGGGACAGAGTTTCCCCTGAACTGCAGACTCAAATGCCAGGGAGCTTGCCATCAGCCACCATCTCCTGAGCACCTGTGGGCACCAGGGCACAGCACTGAGGGTCCAGCAGTGACGGACCAGAGAGGGGCCCATCCCCTGGTGCTCCTCTTCCAATGGCTCAGCTTGCTGGGTCATCAGGCAGGTCACACTCTCTGCCTGTTTGCTCTTCCTGTGCAGACCGGCATCTCCTCCTGTCCTCAGGAGAGGTCTGGGACCTGCAGGCCCCAACCTGGAAGGTCATGGATCTGCCTGTGCAGCGCACATGACCGTTTCCTCCAGGTGCCACGCCCCCTTCACTGCCAAGGTTTCTCGAGTCTTTTGTCTGCCTTTCCCTCCTTCCTCATGACCACAGGTTGGCCAAACCTGTTGAGAGAGATGTGTGCAAACACCCACACATGAGAGTTCTGTGTCTGTCCCTAGACTGTCACCAGTCTTGGCACCTCAGATTCCTTCTGTGCAGTCCCCAGGATGACTTTCCAGGACACAACTTGTTCATGCTGCTCCACAGCTCAAACATTCCCGGGCTCCCCACTGCCTGTAAGAAAATCCCAAGCTCCATGACAGCACCAGAGGCTCCAGTTGTTGCCTGTGCTGTCTCCTCCATGTCTTCTCACCAGCTCCTCCATGCACACTCCAGCTGATTGCTTCATTGTTTGCACATGACCCTCAGTCACCAAGGTAGATGGGAATCCACTACATCACCTCCCAATGTCCATACCTCTTATGATGTGATTTTGGTGTTCTTCCCACCAAAGGCAAGGAACACTTTCTGCACCTTGACTTTGCTTGGCCATGTGACATGTTCTCACCAGTGGAACACAAATAGGTGTGACCCAAGGGAAGGTACAAAGAGTACCCCACACACCCAAGCCTGCCCATTGCACATCTGCCACCACTAGGAGAGGGGCTTCCTGTGAGTACCTGCTGGCTGGGGTCTCCAGGAGAATACACATGGAGGGCAGGTAAATGCAGCTCTCTGGGTGAAGTCCTGGCACCTGAGGTCTTTATTGCCCCCCTTTGAACTCAACCATGGGTGAGAACCACCTTGAGAGGGAGCCTCCAGTGGGGGTGTTCTCCATCTGGCTGCATGCTGGGATCTCTGGGAGCTTTGAAGAGTGGCTGATGCAGGGACCCAGGACTGGAGCACGGCTCAGGCAGCAGGAGCTTAAACAGCCTCCAGGAGTCTTATGTGTGTCGAGACTGCTCTAATGTTTTTACTCTTTTGCTGTAAAATGAACCCCTGGAAACTCTGGGCCCCTTTGGCTTGAGAAAGTCACTCGGTTCTGTGTAACCTTGGCTCACAGGTAAAGTAGACCCTGGAAATCTCTGCAAATTGGCAAATTAACTGACTCCCAGGAATGACTTCACTTCCTTCATGATTAATAATGATCCCCAACCCTGTGTGGTGTTTGAACACCATGTGATCCCTTCCATTGCTCTCATTGGAACATCACCAGCACCATGGGACAGCAAGTACTTTATTGTACTCTGAACCTCATTCCTCATGTATGAAGTGGAACCAGGTGACCAGCCATGGTTGCTGGGTTTGGGGAAGCCAATAATGTGACCCAGCCTCTGACCCTAAGCTCAGGCCCTCTCCTTCTTAGTCCTCATGACATCCCTCACTGCAGAGCTGGGAGGGAAGGCAGGCTGTATGGATGCAGGAGGGGTGTCCTTTTCTGCAGCACAATAACATCAGAGATTGGAGAAGATCTGTGGCCACTGTGAGCTTGAGGTATGCCCATGGCTGAGCCTCAGGCCACTATCTGGGACAGGAGCCCTTCCAGATGTCGCCTTGGGGTCACAAAATATGGGATTGGTGCTTCACACTATAGCAGACCAGCAGGGATGGCAGGAACTGGCCTGCAAGGCAAGACCAGCTTGAGTGAACCCTGAGGTACAGAAGGCAGGGTGCCTCTGTAGGCAGATGACCTGCCACCTGTCCTCCTCCTGTGACACCTGGAACTCCATGACATCATAATGGAACTCTGCTAGACTGAGGCAGACAGTTTGTTCTGGATGTCTCTTTCTATCTGATATGACTCTAATAGAAGAATTTCAGTGTCACCAAAACATCACCTCCCACTCCTTGCATGGAAGCTATTGGAGGATGTGCTTCAGCAAAACAAGAGGAAAAAGAGACAAAATGGGATCTAAGTAACAGGAGATTCAACCACAGGAAAAGAGTGGAAGAAGTACCAGAATGATAAGAAAGGGAAGGATGATGGATACAACTGCTCTAGATTAGAGCAAAAAAAAAAAAAAAAAAAAAAGGGCTCCAAGAAAATATTGGAACAGGTGTATTACCTAATGTCTATGACTATTTGGAAGATGTGATTGATAGACATCAGAAATCTTTTCAACACATCTAAGTAAACATTAGCAGTTTAGTTAAATTAAACTGCCTGAACTCACTGCCAACATGTCCTTGGAAACCCACAAGCACCTCTGAGCCATGAATCCACAAGAATCACAAAGAGGCTGTTTCTGAGCCATGAATCCACAAGAATCACAAGGAGGCTGTTTCCACGAGAACAGGAGCACATGGTCCCCAGGTCTCAAGTCAGAAAGTCTGGACTGCCCAGCACTGCTGACCCGAGAACACAGAGTGCTCTGAAGGGCCCCACGGCAGGGCTGCCATGTGACACGCAGGCCCACTGCCAGTCATGCCATCACTCTGTGCCTCACCAACACTCCAAGGGAGTGCTGGAGAAATCTCCCTTTGCCTGCAACCCAGGCCAGCCTGGAACTCAGGAAGGGCCCTATCTCAAAACAGAAAGGGCTGTGGTTTGGCCCAGTGGCAGAACACGGCCTAGCATCCCCAGTGTAAATCAGTCAACGAGGGTATCAGAGAGACAGGCATCCAAGACCAAGGCCCAGAGAAGAAATCCAAAAAGTCAGTGACATAAGTAATTTTTCAAAAATATCTGTTTCAGCTATAGATGGACACAATACCTTTATCTTATTATTTATTTTCATGTGGTGCTGAGAATCGAAACCAGTGCCTCACACATGCTAGGCAAGTAATCTACCACTGAGCCACAGCCCAATAAATGATATTAACAAGGTCATGTGATACTAGAATATTTAAGGACCCAGTGTTATTTCTATATATTAGCAAAAAATAATTGGAAAATTAAAAAACGAAAAACATTTATAATAGCAGCCAAAATCACAAAATACTCAGAGATAAAATTTAACCAATGATGTATGATACCAAAACATCACAGATGCTGGGGAGATCCAAGGATGGCAGACTAGAGGGAGGCTGTGTTCCTTGTCACTCTGTAACTCTGGTTTCAAGCAGAGGATATGTTACTTGGTGAGGCAGTTTTTGCTGCTTATCAATCCCCTGCTGTTTACCCCATTTGTCTACTGCGATCACCTGCAGTCTGCCAGCATATGGACGCCTTTTTTGAGTACAGATTACTCGCTGTCAGGCACCTACCATATGCCATTTGCCTGCCTCTTGCCTGTCCATCACCTGCCTTACACCTATCAATCACCCACCACACAAGGTTCACCTCCTGATTGTCCAACGACTTTCAGCGAATTAATCACCAACGGCCAGTGGAGTGCCAGCTGCCTAATGTTGCCTGGAAGTTCACTGTTACAGTACCTGAAGGTTTGATTACACATGGCTGCTGCCATTTTTAGACAACAGCCAGGCCCTGTAGGACCCCTGGCCGGACTGACTGAGCCCCGTCTCCGGGATCCCACAACCACACCAAACACACCCGACCTCCAGGACCCCTGCCTGACCAACCACACCCTGCCTCCAAGACCACCAGCTGACCATGTCCACACTCTGAGCTGCAGCTACCCATTTGCCAACACATTTGGAAGCCAGAATGGCCATCTTGGATAATCTTGGAAGCCATAGCTCGGATCTTTAGGTGGGGCAAAACCCATCCTGAGACAACTGCTGGAGACCTGAAGCTCATTGTCAGGTACCTCTCATGCATCAGGCTACTGAAGATCAGAGGTTTGAATACTATATGACTGTTAAGTGTAGATTTTCCTTTTTCTCCTTATTGAACATTTTTTAAGTTTTTATTTCTTTACTTTTCTTGTTCTCTCTTCCTTTTGCATACCTGTTCCCTCAGAGTCTCTTTCTTCCGTTTTGCATGCTAACATCCAATATTTTTTGATTACACTCTCACCCTTTCTATTATCTAGAATTTCTGTATATTCTTTTCTTATCCCATTAACAGCTACATCCTACATCCCTCTGCATCCTCTTTGTCCTCCATTAGAAACAACAGACCTTATTGCAAATCTGTTTGTTATACTGAAGATAATAACTTATCATTCTGTTTATTATGACAATATTGTTATCATCCTCATGAGGCTATTTGGTCTAGGATTGCATAAGGTCTGAACTGGGCACTGCTAATATTGATCTCCCCTTAAAGAAAAGGTTTTGGAAACCTATAGGTCCACATTAAGCCTATAGGGGGAAATCTGCAATACCCCAGATCTGCACTGCTAGAGGGGAAGATACATGAACAACATGAAAAAACAAGGGAAGAAAATGATCCAAACAAATCTAGATTTTATATTAATAGAATCCGATGACAGTATGTTAGAAGAAATGTCAGAAAAGGACTTCAGAGTATACATGATTAACATGATTCATGAAGCAAAGAATGAGATAACAGAGCAAATGCAGGCAAAGAATGATAATACCAATGAACTGAAAATGCAACTGAGGGAAGGAAAAGATCATTTCATCAAAGAGATAGAGATTCTCAAAAACAAACAAACAAACAAACAAACAAATAGAAATCCTTGAAATGAGGGAAACAAAGAGAAATAAAAAACTCAATGGAAAGCAACACCAAAAGACTAGACCACTTGGAAGACAGAACCTCAGACAATAAGCCCAAATGAATGGGAATACAAATCATATCTCAATAATAATCTTGAATGTTAATGGCCTAAACTCATCAATCAAAAGACAAAGACTGGCAGAATGGATTAAAACGAAAGACCCAACAATATGCTGCCTGCAAGAGGCTCATCTCAGAAAAAGACATCCACAGACTAAAGGTGAAAGGATGGGAAGAAACCTACCATGCACATGGACTCAGTAAAAAATGGGGGTTTCCGTCCTTATATCAGATAAAGTGGATTTCAAGCCAAAGTTAGTCATAAGGGATAAAGAGGGACATTTTATACTGCTGAAGGGAGCCATAAATTAGGAAGACATAATGATAGTAAATACTTATGCCCCAAACAATGGTGCATCCCTGTACAAAACAAATCCTTCTCAATTTCAGGAACCAAATAGACCAAAACATAATAATTCTGGGTGACTTTAATGCACCACTGTCACCACTGGAGAGATCTTCCAAACAAAAACCAAACAAACCATAGAACTCAATAACACAATCAATAACCTAGATTTAATAGACATATATAGAATATTCCATCCATCAAAGAATGAATTCATTTTGTTCTCAGCAGCACATGGAACCTTCTTGAAAATAGACCATGTGTTATGCCACAAAGCAGCCCTTAGGAAATGCAAAAAAATAGAGATAATGCCTTGTGTTCTATCAGATCATAATGGACTGAGAATAGAAATCAATGACAAAATTAAAAACAGAAATTACTCCAACACCTGGAGACTAAATAGTATGCTATTGAATAAAACATGGATAACAGGAAACATCATGGAGGAGATAAAAAAAAATCTTAGAGGTCAATGAGAACGACTATACTACATATCACAATCTCTGGGACACTATGAAAGTGGGACTAAGAGGAAAATTCATTGCATGGAGTGCATTCCAGAAAAGAATGAAAAGTCAACAACTAAATGACCTAACCTTACACCTCAAAGTCCTAGAAAAAGAAGAACAGAATGACAGCAAAAGTAGTTAGAAGACAGGAAATAATTAAAATCAGAGCTGAAATCAATGAAATTGAAACAAAAGAAACAATTCAAAAAATTGATAAAGTGAAAAGTTTGTTCTTTGAAAAATAAATAAAATAGACAAACCCTTAGCCACACTAACAAAGAGAAGGAGAGAGAAAACTCAAATTACTAAAATTCGTGATGAAAAAGGAAATATCACAACAGACACCACTGAGATACAGAACATAATGAGAAGCTACTTTGAAAATCTGTATTCCAACAAAATAGAAACTACTGAAGACATTGACAAATTTGTAGAGACATATGCTTCTCCCAAACTGAACCAGGAGGACATACACAATTTAAACAGATCAATATCAAGCAATGAAATAGAAGAAGCCATTAAAAACTTACCATCCAAGAAAAGCCCAGGATCAGATAAATTCTCAGCTGGGTTCTACAAGACCTTCAAAGAAGAATTCATTCCAATACTTCTCAAAGTATTCCAGGAAATAGAAAAGGAGGATACCCTACCAAACTCATTCTATGAAGCTAATATCACCCTCATACCCAAACCTGGCAAGACACATCAAGGAAAGAAAATTTTAGAACAATATCCTTGATGAATATAGATGCAAAGATCCTAAACAAAATACTGGCAAACCGTATCTAAAAACATATTAAGAAAATTGTGCACCACGATCAAGTGGGGTTCATCCCTGGAATGCAAGGATGGTTTCACATCCATAAATCAATAAACGTAATCCATCATGTCAATAGACTTAAGGATAAGAATCATATTGTTATTTTAATTAATGCAGAAAAAGTGTTCGACAAAATACAACACCCCTTCATGCTCAAAACACTAGAAAAAATAGGGATAGTAGAATCATACCTGAACATTGTAAAGGCTATTTATGCTAAGCCCATGGCCAACATCATTCTTAATGGAGAAAAACTGAAACCATTCCCTTTAAAAACCGGAACAAAACACAGATGTCCTCTTTCACTACTTCTATTCAACATCATTCTTGAAATACTAGCAAGAGCAATTAGACAGACTAAAGAAATTAAAGGGATATGAATAGAAAAAAGAAGAACTAAAGCTGTCACTATTTGCTGATGACATGATTCTATATTTAGAGGATCCAAAAAACTCCTCCTGATGACTTCTAGACCTCATCAATGTATTCAGCAAAATAGCAGGCTATAAAATCAACAGGCATAAATCTAAAACATTCTTATATGCAAGCAATGAAACATCTGAAAGGCAAATGAGGAAAACTCCATTTGCAATAGCCTCAAAAAAAATAAGTAAATAAAATTCTTGGGAATCAATCTAACCAACGAGGTAAAAGACCTCTACAATGAAAACTAGAAAACATTGAAGAAAGAAATTGAAGAAGAACTTAGAAGATTGAAAGATATCCCATATTCTTGGATAGGCAGAATTAATATTGTCAACATGGCCATACTCAAATCCCCAGCACTGAAAAAAAAAATAGCCATACTACCAAAAGTGCTATACAGATTGAATGCAATTCCAATTAAACTCCCAATGATGTACCTTACAGAAATAGAGTAAGCAATCATGAAATTCATCTGGAAGAATAAGAAACCCAGGATAGCTAAAGCAATCCTTAGCAGGAAGAGTAAAACAGGGGGTATTGAAATACCAGAACTTCGACTATACTACTATGTAATAGTAACAAAAACGGCATGGTATTGGCACCAAAATAGACAGGTAGATCAATGGTACAGAATAGAAGACATGGACACAAACCCAATTAAATACAATTTTCTCATACTAGACAAAGATGCCAAAAATATGCAATGGAGAAAAGATAGCCTCTTCAACAAATGGTGCTGGGAAAACTGGAAATGCATGTGCAGCAGAATGAAACTAAACCCCTATCTCTCACCCTGCACAAAATTCAACTCAAAATGGATCAAGAACCTCGGAATCAGACCAGAGACCCTTTATTTTATAGAAGAAAAAGTAGGTCTAAATCTTCAACATGCCAACTTAGGATCAGTCTTCCTTAACAGGACTTCCATAACACAAGAAATAAAAGCAAGAATCAATAACTGGGAGAGATTCAAACTAAAAAGCTTTCTCTCAGCAAAGGAAACTATCAGCAATGTGAAGAGAGAGCCTACAGAGTGGGAGAATATCTTTGCCACTCATACTTCAGTTAAAGCACTAATTTCCAGAATATATAAAGAACTCAAAGACTCTACACCAAGAATATAAATAATCCAATCAACAAATGGGCTAAGGAAATGAACAGATACTCCACAGAAGATCTACAAGCAATCAACAGATATATGAAAAAATGTTCAACATCCTTAGTAAAATAAGAAAAGCAAATCAAAACTACACTAAGATTCCATCTCACCCCAATTAGAATGGCGATTATCAAGAATACCAGCAACAACAGGTGTTGGCAAGAATATGGGGAAAAGGTACACTCATACATTGCTGGTGGGGTTGCAAATTAGTGAAGCCACTCTGGAAAGCAGTGTGGAGATTCCTCAGAAATTTTGGCATGGAAACACAATTTGACCCAGCTATCCCACTCCTTGGCCTATACCCAAAGGACTTAAAATCAGCATACTACAGAGATACAGCCACATCAATGTTCATAGCTGCTCAATTCACAATAGTCAGATTGTGGAGCCAACCTAGATGTCATTCAATTGATGAGTGGATAAAGAAACTGTGGTATATATATATACAATAGAATATTACTAAGCCATAAAGAATGATAAAATTATGGCATTTGCAGGCAAATGGATGAAATTGGAGAATATCATGCTAAGTGAGATAAGCCAATCTCAGAAAACCAAAGGAAAAATGATCTGGCTGATAAGCGATGATGACACATAATGGGGGGTGGGAGGGGGGAAGAATGGAGGAAGGAGGGACTGTATAGAAAGGTGAGGGAAAGAAAAAAATAACAGAATGCATCAAACACCATTACCCTATGTAGATGTATGATTACACAAATGGTATGCCTTTACTTCATTTACAAACAGAAACAACATGTATCCCATTTGTTTACAATAAAAACAAAAAAAATAAAAAAGAATCCATGAATTTAAAAAAAAGCAAGAAAGTAAAACACACTCCTGAATGTAGGACGGGACAGAAAATCTGCTCAACGTTTTGCTTCTGTTTGTTTTCGCAGGGTTGGGATGGAACCCAGGGCCTTGGGGAAACAGGCGTGTGTTCTGCCCCTGAGCTATACCCCTAGCCCCATTTTACATCTTTCCAAAAATGATATATTTAAAGAAAAGAAATCAAGTGAGTGATGACGCTTTGGCAGACAGATACGGCCTGAGCAGACACCAGTCCTCGTCAGGGTGGAGACACTAGGAGGCAGATGGACCTCAAGGAGGCTGAGTCTGATAGGAGGTCCTCAGGTCACAGGAAGTGCCTCAACAGGAGCTGAGGGACTCTGCCCCTGCTTCTTTCTCCTTTTTCTTCCTGGCTGATAAGGTGAGTGATTTTGCTCTGCCACATGCTGCTACCATGTCCCCAAACAATGGGATCAATGGATCGTGTACTGGAACCTCCAAAACTGTGAGCCAAAATAACCTTTTCTCTTTATAAAGTTCAGTATCTCAGGTATTTTGTTATAGTGATGGAAAACTGACTACACACCCTTGGACTTCCCAGCCTCAGAACCAAGAGACAAAGTGCACTTTTTTCCTTTATAACGCATCCAGGTATTCTGTTACAGTAACAAAAAACAGATTAGGACACAGCTGTCAACCACTGAAGGTCAAGAATTGGTGGGCAATTCCCTCGAGTCTCCTGAACCCTTCCGTGACTTTGAGGAACCTTCTACTCAGTTGCTCAGAAGATTCCAAAGGAAGCCAAGTGCCAGTTGCCTGTTCATGAATGTGTCTCCCCTCCCTACCTGCTTTTCCTACTCCCTCATACTGCTTTTTGCGACCACCTCCCTTGTTTGGAGAAACCAGAAGACATGGAGTAAAGTGGGAGATGGTGAGGAAACAGCGGACGTTTGTGATCCTGAGTCAGTGCTTCTAAAACACTTGCTCCATGCCTAGCATGTAGTATGTGCTCAACCAATGCTTCCAGTTGCTTTTTTTTTTGCTATTAACATTATAAATTGTGATTTACCATTTTAATCATTTTGAAGTCTATGCTTCACAACATTCTCCTGGCTGTGAACCATTGGCATCAGCTCTCTCCTGAAATCTCTTCATCCTGCAAAACTGAACATTTCTTCCATTAAAAAGCAAGCCGCACTTTGCCCTCTGCCCTCAGCCGGCCATCCACTTCTGTTCCGCGGATGTGCCTATATTGGTGACCTGGTGCCAGTGGAGGCACAGCACTGTCCTGTGGTGCCACGCTTCTTACCCCCATGTCCGTCTGCAGGGTTTACCGCATGGTGACGGCATTGGCGATTCCCACCTTTGAGGGCTGGGTGATGATCCCCTGTGCTGAAGGACCACACTGCATTGGTCTGTTTGTCCTTCCATGGGGTCTTGGAAACCTCCCTGTGAGCTATTGTAAAAGAGGTTGACCATGGCCGTCCAAGCCATCTTGCTTTTCGTCATTCACTCCTAAAGTTCTAGGAAGTCCCATGTGCTGATGTCCCAACCCACACAAGAGGGATGCTTTAGTCACCCTCCAGGGGACATTGGCCCTGTCTGGAGACATTTCAGTTCACGACGAGATGGGCTGCTACCAGCACCGGGTGGAGAGAGAACAGAGAAGCTGCTCCACACTCTAAAATGCACAGGACAGGCACCACGAATGACCTGGGCAGCGAGGTGAAGCATACCATGCTCTGAGGCCAGCCGGCCATTCTTTTTTTTGCAGTACTGACTGGGGGTTGAATCCAGGTCTGCTCTACCACTGAGCCAACTCCCCAGCCCATTTTATTTTCTTTGGAGACAGAGTTTCACCAAGCAGCAGAGGCTGGCCTTGAACATGTGATCCTCCTGCCTCAGCCTCTGGAGTAGCTGGGAGGACAGGCATGCACCTCTGCACCAGGCTGAGGCTGATCTTTCAACCTAGGCACTCTTAACCCTTACTGCCCCACTCTGTATTCAAAGCATAGCAGCAGAGGTGGGACCAAACCAGACCAAATCCAGTGTTCCAATAGCAACAACTTGGTGACAGCTGGTATCCCACAGAACTGTGAAAGGTCTGTGCTGTGGTTTGGATGCATTTTGTCTCCACCAGGGCTCATGTCCCCAGGGTGGTGACATGAGAGGTGGTGGGCCTGTTGGGAGCTGGGCCTTGGTGGGAGGTCATTAGGTCGCTGGGGACTAAGGTAGCTCTCCTTGAACCCTGAGTTAGTTTTCTCAAGAGGAGGTTGTTTTAAGAATGAGCCTGAGCCCTAAATCACCTGCTGCTTTCTGCCGGGTGCTGTGACCTCTTGTTCTTGCATGGGCCCCTACCTACCCTTATGATATCATCCATCATGAAGTTCTCACCAGAGCTGAGTCAATGCCAGCACTATGATCTTTTAATTCCAGCACTGTGAGCTAAACAAACTTCCTTTCCTTATAAAGTTACCCAGCCTTGGGTATTTTGTTACAGTGGAAAATGCTTGTACAATCCAAGTTTCAACACTATAATTTCATGGATGCTTGCAGAAAACAAGAGACACCAAGGTCAGAGAAAAGGGGATTTTATTACTGAGGCACAAAAAGCAGTGTGAGTTTTGTATTTGAGCTGGAACCTCCCAAGCCTCACATGGAGTTTATTCCACAGACAATAAGCTTACAGCTTAGAAATTCCAATTTGTATAGTGGACACAGACCAACCCACCCTACCTCTATGAGAGGGGGACACTGTCTTTATTCCATGGACAGCAAACACACCTTCACTCTGCTCCACAGGAAGACCCTCTCTCTACCCTCCAGTGCTGTTTGCTCTGGAAAGATGGCTGGAGCCAAAGCATCCACAACCCTGTTTCTGAGATGTGCAGATGTTTGAAAGACCCATCGATAATTGTCTCCCAGTGGCATCAGTGACACCCACTGCCCAGTGGCTGTCTTCTGTGGCATCACCTGGACTGGGAGTGGAACAGGGGAGTTTAGTGGATCAAGTGTGGACTCTGGAGTCAGACCCCATGGGCTGGAGTCCCGGTTCTGCCTCTGCTTGAGCGAGTTTCTCTTCCAGTCTGTGTCTCAGCTTCTCCTTCTGTAAAATGGGGATCCCAGTAGCTCCCATTTCACAGGAGACTGGGAGAGGAGTGGTATGTATGCAGGTCCTCAGGACAGAGCCACAGGCCACGTCAGTGTCAGCTGTAATTACGATTAATTACATGACCATGCTAAAAAAAAAAAAAAAAAAAAAAAAAAAAAACTCACAAATGGCCATGAAACTGGCCAGGAGAAACCTAGACCCATCAGTCCAGCCTCACGATGGATTGGACGGCTTCCTCTTCTTGTGGGGTGACAGCCCCATGTTGCTCGAGGCCGCAGCTGCCCCTTCTGCTGCTCAGAGACATAGGCATCCACATGCCCACAGTATGAAGAAGCTGACCATGGACTGAGGACTCGGTCAACAAGATGGTGGCTCCTTACAAATTCACCTAGAAGTTCAAGTGATCCCAACAAACACTTTTCTAGAAACTGACAAGCAGGTTCTACATGGGTTCCAGAACAGCCAGAATAATTGTGGAAAAATGGAATTGCTAAACAATGAGTATCAGCTAACTTAAAACAAAGCACAGCATCCACAAAGTGTGAGGTTGGGAGAAAGGTGGAGTCTGGAGGCTGAGCCCCACCCATGGATTCACAACCCTCAAGTGGAAGGGTATCTTTGAGAACCAGTGCTGGAGCCAGGGAGTGTGGTGGGGATACCCAGCCACTGCTGCACACTGCAAGGACCAGTTGGCCCCACAGCACAGACCTCAAGCCAAAGGAAAGGCCAAGAAGCCTCTTGAGGAACATGAGATGAATTCTCTCCAGTTTGACTTAAGTGAAAAATTTGACGGGACACAGAAAACACTAACTACAAAACAAGGAACTGATAACAGAGCTAGGTGTTCTGTTCTTCAAAAAGCACCACTTAAGAAGGGAGGGTGGGCCCAGGACTGGAGCACAGACCCAGCAGACCCTGAGGGCAGCAAGCACTCACCCACAGGATGGCAGATGAGCCTTGAGCCCAGGAGGTGACAAGCCCCACATGTCTCAAAGCGCAGTGTGATGCGTGCAGGTGGAGAGACAGAATGAGACCCTCACAGGAGACAGAGAGGGTTGGGGTGGGTCTGGGTGGGAGATCACGAGCAGGGTGCAGTGGCCACACCTGTGATCCCAGCAGCTCAGGAGGTTGAGGCAGGAGGATCACCAGTTTGAGGCCAGCAACTTAGCAAGACCCTGTCACTAAATAAAAAATAGAAAGGGCTGGGGCTTAGTATGGCTTAGTGGTTAAACACCCCTGGGTTCAATCCCCAGTACACATACAAGGAAAGAAAACAAACCAAAAATGTGGGCAGCAGCACCAGCCCCCAGAACCTGTCCACTCCCCAATACCCAGCCTCCAGAGGTGCCCAGACAGTGCCCAGCAAGCACTGCAGAGGAACAACCAACCAACAGGCCATGCCCCCAGTTCTTGGTCCCACTCCCAGGTCCCGACCTTGAAGTCATAGCCACGTCTCTGGCCCCACCCCCGCCTCTTGTGGGTCCCACTAGGGGAAAGGGCAGACAAACACAGGTGGGTATTGTCTACCCACTTGTCAGCCCTCCAGCTCAGGGATGTGCCCCAGGGAACCCTGTGGGCACCTGAGGAGCAGAGACTTCCTGCAAGGGTCCCATTCTGTTTGTCCACCTGCATGTATCACACCGCACACTGGGGTGGGGGGTGGGAGGATCATATGCACACTGACCACAACAGTAAGCATTCTCAAACAGCCAAAACATGTTCCACCAAGGAACTGGGACAGATGAAGGGGCCCAGTGATAGATAGCAGGTGGCAGGTGGTGCCTTCTTGCAAGTGTGGGCAGCAGGACGCCCCTGGGAGGGCAGGCATGCCCCTCTGTACAGGGGGCAGGGGACTCAGAGAGGTTTTGGATGCAACTGTGAGGCTTCAGGAGGCAGAGTGCGAGGATCAGGAAGATGGCACCCATGTAGAACCACAAGGGCAGGCCTGCACCCTGAAGCCCGTGAACTGAACATCTGTTTCTCCACCTGCAGAGCTACTCATGCTGCATGTAACTGGCTGAGGGCACTTTCTGGCTGTAAGAGCTCCTGCTGACACTAGGAAAGGTGGCTCTGGGTCCTGGGTCCTCTCTGAACCTCAGGGGACAGTGGGCAGCCCTGCTTTGTTCAGGCTGCTGCCAGGCATGGCGGGCTATAGCACAAGTAGATGGACAACAGATGGAACAGACAAGATGGGCATGGCCAGGCCTGGGGAGCAGTGCACAATGGGCAGCATCCAGTAGCCTGGGCTCTGCAGGATCTGCAGAGGACAAAGGGAAGCAGCCTGCCCAACATGCTGGACCCAGGTGGCAGGAGGGAACACAGCCTAGGAACAGTTTGGGCCAGGGTGTGTTCAGGAGGCCTTAGGCACTATTCCTGACCACAGGCAGCATGACCCCAGCCTGCCTGTCGGTTCTGGGTGGATAAACAGAAAGCCCCCTCCCCTGTACACACCTTGAGGACATCAGGTTCAGTGGAGAGAAGCCAGACACAAGAAAATGGTCCCAACTTTGGAAGTGTCCAGAACTGGCCAGTTTGGAGACACAGATGAGTGTCTGTTGAGGGCCGGGGAGGGTGGGAACCTGGGGGGACAGTTGGGGGCACCAGGTTTCTTTAGGGATGTGGATATGCCCTAAAGTCGACTGTGGTTACACTAAAAGTCACATAATTGCACACTTTAAGGAACTAATTGCTATAGTACATGAATCATACCTTTAAAAACTGTAAAAAATATGTCCACAGGCTGAGTAGCAGATGCATGGAAAATAAAAATTAAAGGGGTCATAGAAGAAGTGGATACTCTGCAGACCCTGCCCCATCTTCATGGAGCAGGGCTTTGGTGCCTCAGACCAGCAGCCCGGCCCTCGGGTAGGCCCAGAGCACAGGGCCACCAGGCGAGATGCCCAGCCCTGAACCTGGCAGTTGAGACAGTTTCCAGCAGCAGGACAGTCTCCTTCTTTGGGGTCCCCACAGAAACCTCTCTCCCCTGGGGTCTGCACGGCACACACCAGGAGGGTGCACCCTGGGCCTGCAGCCTGCAGCACTGCACGCCTGCCTCTCTAGTGGACCCTGGGGTGCCTTCTGCCTGGGGAACAGGAGCCTGTTTCCTCCAGACCCACCTGCCCCTGTCCCTTTCCTGCCTTCCCTGTGTCTCTTCTGTGGGGGTCTCAGCTGCCAGTGCCACTCTGTGCTCAGTCCTCCTCGTGAACCTGGCTGGGGGCAGTGGTGGGACCGCCAGCACATCATGCGTTTAAAGAAACCTCATAGAAGAAATGCAAAATCAAAACAAAAAAATATTAGAAAGCAACTTGGAAGGAAAAAAGGAATGGAGAAAGAAGAAAACTAAACCCGTCACAAGTACCTCAGTGAGAAGCTGTGTGCAGGCAGCACCTGCAGCTCCAGCTATTCAGCAGGCAGGGGCAGGAGGAGAGCCCCTGGCAAGAGTTCAGGATCAGCTGGGCAGCAAGGTGAGACCCCATCTCAAAAACAAAAACTAAAACAAATGCTCTCAGAGAGGCAGGAGTAGCTGCTGTACCCATGCATGAAACCAGAGCAGCACGGAAACGAGCCCTCCATTACAGCTCAAAAT
Source organism: Sciurus vulgaris (assembly GCF_902686455.1). Lineage (NCBI taxonomy): Eukaryota > Metazoa > Chordata > Mammalia > Rodentia > Sciuridae > Sciurus > Sciurus vulgaris. Next base: position 1,997,164 of record NW_027632871.1, on the reverse strand, counting down.
TCCACCACATTGTGGAGATGGTGGTGAGGAAGTTTTCCGGAGAGCAAGGAAAAAGGACCAAAACAGAGAAAACAGCCTGGAGAGGTGGGTCTCATACTGAGACGCAGGCATCTCGTTTCTAATGTCTGGACATGGGCTTAGGTAACTGGCAAGAGAGTGGAGCTGGACGTGGGAAAAGCATATAACAAAGCAGATGAAAGGGCCCTTTTGAACACCAAGGAGATGTGTGAGAAAGGAGCCACCTCTGGCCACAACAAAGGCAGCCTGGGAAAGCAGGTGCACTCAGGCCTGGGGTTGAGGGAGCACAACCATCTCCTCCACAAGAAGAGGAGTGTGAGTCTGTGTGAGGCTCACAAAGGAATATTCTCCAGGAGCAACAGACATACTGTCAACCCCGACACTGACCAATGCTAGCTGCAGGAATATGGTGGGATGGTGGCACCCACCAAGGTAAAGGTGTAGAACAGGACAGTGTGGGGACACCGTGACCAGGCCAGAGGCTTCAGGATGCAGTAGAGCTCACGCTCAGCAAGGTCATGCACCCACAACACCTTCATTGTGAAGAAATTCCAGGCTGGGCACAGTGTTGCATGCCTGTATTCCCAGCGGCTTGGGAGGCTGAGGCAGGAGGATCAGGAGTTCAAAGCCAGCCTCAGCAAAATCGAGGTGCTAAGCAACTCAGTGAGACCCTGTCTCTAAATAAAACACAAACTAGGGCTGGGGATGTGGCTCAGTGGTCAAGGGCCCCTGGGATCAATCTCTGGTACCCCCCCCCAAAAAATTCCAAACACATGGTCATGGCAGGGTCATGGCCTTCTGCCCAGCAGCACTTGGCAGGGCAGACAGCGGCTCACCAAGGACCAGTCCCTCACCTCCCACATCCTGGACCCTGATTCCTGCATGATGTGTTTCCATGGTGATTCAAGGGGAAGACCCAGGCCTGCTTCCCACCTGTGGTCAGTCGGATCAGCAGAGTGCCAGGGTAGGAAATAGATGCAGCAGCAGAGGACCCAGGCCTGGGTGCTGGCTTCTTAGGCTACACCCCAGGCCCCCACTCCAGTGCACTGCCTCCTCCCCCTGGCAAAAGAGGAACATTTTGTTTAATTGATAAAACCCAAAGATAGTTCTCCAGATAAAATGAACAAAATCCAATTAAAACCCTGGAAGAACAGATGGCCACTGGCAAGTGTGAGGAGGAGAAAGAGGCCGAACAAAGAGGCAGCTGGGCAGGTGGCTGAGGAGGAGAGCCGGGCAGAGGGAGCAAGACAGGCACACAGGACCCACAATGGCCGCCCAGACCAGCAGCAGCCAGGGTGCAGGCCCTGCTCCCACAGCCAAGAGGCCTGACCACTGACGGGGACCTGCCTGGTGAAAGCAGAGCCACCCAGAGCACTCTCCTGGACTAAGAGGAATGCGGCTGGGGAGAAAGACACCACCTGATGGAGCCAGCGCAGGAGGACCTCCCTGGCCCACTGGGCCCACCCTTTCAGACATGCCCAGTTCCTGCATGGGCTACTTCAAGTGGAGAAGCAGAGTCCTCCAAGAGAGGCTGCAAAAAGCCTCTGGAAGCCACCCCCCACAAGGCCTGTGGTTTGGGAGGGTGCCCAGCAGCAAAGTGCTCAGCCAGCACCAGGCGCTGAGAGCTCCAAGCACACTGGCCACACAGCCGCCAGCCCCGCCAGCCCCGCCAGCCCTGCCAGCCCTGCCAGCAGGCGCTCCCAGGCTAATTCACACATTCGATGTGACCTCCATGTAAATGTTTGGAACCTTGAGTCTTATTCAGAAGCCCATCCAGAAAGGGAAATGCTCAATAAAAAGAACCTGTGGACAGAGGCGCTTGGGACCCTCCTGCAGGCACCAAGGGCACAAACACCCCAGAACCTGCACCGAGTGTCACGGGGACAGGCTGCATGCCCTGCGGTGGCATCCATGAGGGACCCTGCTCACCCCCTAGAGAGCCAGGACTGCAGCAGTCACCAGGTGCACCCATCTGGGAGGTCAGGGGTCTGACTGTAAAGGAAGCCTCAGGAGCACAGGAAACGGAGCAAGAACCCAAGCCGTGGAGAGAAAGGAAACCTGGAAAGAAAGGTGGCTACAGAGAAGGTCCCACCACCAGCCAGGCCAGAAAGCAGACCACAGGCAGACAGCCGCAGTAGGCCATGTGTCCACCCACACCAGCAGCAGAACCCATGACCCCAGCAATTGTGAGTCCTCCACCAAAGGCTGGATTCAAATGTGAATGAGGGACCATCTGCTGCCATCAGACACAAAGCACCAGAGTGAGGCCAGGGACTGGGGTGGCGGCAGCACACACAGGAGTGAGCCAACCTGTGACACAAGCACCAGGGTGTTCATGAGAGGGAAGCAGCCTGGCAACCACCTGCCCATCAGCCAGGGAGGAGCCAGGAGGCCCGGGAGATGGGCTCAGGAGAGGAGACACAGGCACCTGCAGAGGCCCCACTGGCCATTGTGCACACACCACAGCTATCTTGGGGAGGGCCAGGCTCACCTGCTCCACATGGGGCTCCTTGGTGAAGGAGATCCTGGTGATGGAGTGGGACACGATGCACAGTTCCTGCCCATTCACCTCACCCTCTTGCACCTCCACAACACCCGTGAGGGGTGGAGCTCAGCTGTAGCATCCTATTCTGGCTCCAGAGAGCAGCTTCCACCCCACAGGAGGCTGGCCTCTGAGTCTTCCTCTCCCAACAGAAGGCTGGACTCTGAGACTTCCAGCACAAGACCCTTCTTGCCGACACACGGCTTTCTGGGTTTCGAGTGTGTTACAGTACAGGATGGATACCCTGGGGGGCTGGCCTCTGCAGAGGTGCCCTGGACCCAGCCCTCCTACCGAAGCCCCGCTGGAGCACTGTGGGGTGGACATACCCACTGACTTCCACCCACTGCCATGCCCACCAGGGCCTGAACAGCTCCACTCTAAGCTGGGTGCCTCCTGAACATCCAGGCAGGAAGCAGTTTTTGGGCAAATGGGCAAGGTCAAGGTCATGCAAGTTTTTTGAGAGTAACTTCTTTTTCAGTACTGGAGACTGACCACCAGGGCTTAGGGCCTCACTAAGTTGCTGAGGCTGGCCTCGAACTTTGGATCCTTCTGCCTTAGCCTCCAGAGTCCTGGGGATTGCAGGTGTGCGCCATGACCTGGCAGTCTGAGTGACTGAAGTAATGAGGGTGGTAAGGGTGGCTGATGAACGATTTCAGAAGGACCTCAAACTGGGGCAAGCCAGACTTCCAGAAAAGGCCCTTGCTGCCAGACTGTCCTCCTCAGGAGCCCTGCTCCTCACCACGCACACCACGCATCCATAGTCCCTGAGCAAGCATACCTGGAAGGTTGTCTGAGAGGCCCTCGCCCCTGCTCTGCTGGGTGTTTGCAGTACCTGTGTTCTGGGTGCTGACAAAGGCCACCTTGTTGGTGTTGGGCTTGAGGCAGATGAAGCCACACTGTCTGTGCAGGGGTCTGTGTGTGTCCGGGTGGAAGGAGTTGAACTTGCAGGAAGTCGAGACCTTGGGCAGGCACCGGGCTCGCTAGTGCCCATGCTCAGGTACGAAGGTGCCCAGCCTGACACACAAGTGGCCTTGTGCCCTGCTGTCTGTGCCCCTCCAGGCTCTGGGGTTCTGGCTGGCTATCACTGTCCCCAGGCCTGTTGTTCCCCACCTTCCACCCACTGGACGGACCTCCTTCTGTTGAGCCCAAGTCCAGTTGGTTTGTGTGGTGGAGACAGAGCAGGTATGGGTCCCTGGCTGGCACACACCCTGTGGCAGACAAAGGAAGAGAGACACAACTCTGCTGAGTGAGCACCCAGATTAAAGCCCTTTCCCTGCATGGCTCAGGATTCCACGCTGTCTGCGGCCTGTCTACAGCTCTCATGGCAAACTTCACACAGGTCAGGCGTCACCGCTGGTGCCTGACCTGGAGAACCTTTGTGCAGGGCTCACACTGCGGAGTCCAGGGCACATGCGTGCCCACCTGTGCTGGCACCAGACCCCACTCCGCTGCTCTCCCATGCAAGTTACAAGATGGACTTTCTGATCCTCTGGCTTAGGCCACAGTTCAAAGAGGCTGATGACACTGTTCTGCATCATCTCTACCACCCAGAATCCCACTGCTATGGGTTGGACTGACAGCTGGCCCCTCGTCAGTCTACTACTGCTATGGGGACTGTGAGCAGATGGGCATGGCTGCTGTGGGGGTACATCTTCCCTGTGCTCCCTGCCCTTCTCTGCTTCCTGACCCCACCATGAGCTCCCTCTACAGAAGCCTTCACCATGACATGCTGGCTTACCTCAGGTCCAGAGCAATGGAGAAGGCCCTCTATGGACTGAGACCTCAGGGACTTGAGCCCCACAGTCTGCCTCCTCTCAGCTGCCCTCAGGTCTTCTGGTCACAGTGAAGCAAAGCTGACTCAAATACTCCTTAGGGTCACATGCCCTTGTCTGCTCAGTCAAGAATGCCCCTTTTGGGCACAGCAGTGGTGCCTGTGTCCAGCAGCCTGGAAGGCTGCGTTAGAAGGATCCCTGAGCCTGGTTGTGAAACAGTGTTTTTAAATAAGATCTTCTAAATCTCTCTGAGACTGAAAGCGTTATATATACAAGTGGATCTTCTAAAATCTGAAACTCAAAATAGCATCATGTCAGGGCTCAGAAATGCTTAGCCTATGGAGTATTCCAGATTAAGTTGTGCAACTGGCAGTCTGTGCACATATCCTAATCCAACACTGTGCAGCCTGGAACAGGTCTGGTCCTGAGCCTCAGCCTGACTCGCTGTCTCCGTCATGCAGCAGAGGCCAGAGGAGCACAGGGCCCTCTCATTCCAGAGGCCTGGGAGCCTCTGCCTCCTCCAGAACAGCAGGGATCTCCTAGTGAGTGTGCCATGGGACCCAGCTGAGGACCTCACTGTGATGAAGACTCTGAGAACCACAACTCTAACAGAATCCTTGATTCACAACCAGCTCAGGGCAAATCAGGAGGACAGCCACACCCCTTGTTCTCAGTGACACTGGGGTGACTAACTTCCACACGGGAATTCAGCTTGAGATCAGATGAAAACAAGCGTGCACTTGCTCCACGCTTGGTTCACAGCGACGACCCTGGTGTCTGCCTAACACCTTCAAACACATAATGGACTCAGAAAGATCTTGCCACCACTCCTGCCTTAGATGGCCTGCAGGTTCCTGCTGGACCCTCTCTGTTCTGGATCAGCCTAGAACCGGAAGCCCACCGTGGGGGATTATGAGAAGTTGAGCATGGGCTGGTCCGTGTGGGAGATGCACACCTCCTCCAGGTACTGGAAGGGCTGCCGGATCGGGTAGGTCCCAGCTCCCAGAGGGTCAGACAGCCAGGTGCCCAGCATCCAGGACAGTGGCTCTACCACTGGGTTCATCTTGGGAGGCTCTGAGGACAGAAGGACAGCAGTCAGCAGCCTCCTCCTGTGCACCTTGCTGGGCTTCCTGTGGAGAGGCTGCCAGAGCACACCTTAGACGGGCACCACTGGCACCAGCAGTGCCACGTGGTCAGACCTCACGAGTAACCACAGAAACACAAACCAGAGGATCCAGGGGGCTAGGGTGGACAGCAGCTCCTGCATGGGGTCAGGGACCTGGAGATGGAGAGCGGGGCTACAGGGCTCAGGGTCTTCCCCAGCTGTGCTTGGTAAGCCAGTGACACAGCTGGGCTGAGAGGCTTGGGGGTGGGCAGCAGTGGGACAGTGGGTGGTGGGGACTGAGTGCTGCTGAGTGGCTTCATGTGACACGAGGTCAGCAGGGTGAAGTACCTCTGCATCCCCCACCTTGGACTGCTCATCAGGGCTGCCTCTTGTGGGCCAGGGCTCTTCCCAGTGCCTGTGTCTGGAGGCTGGAAAAGAACACTAGGGATGGCAGGAGTGCAGGGGGCTCTGCCCACCCTCCAGACCATCTGTTAGGAGCCTGGGCAACAGGCGCAGGAGCCCTGGGCACCAACCACAAGACAGTGGAGGTGGAGGGGGCAGCCTGGCCAATGGCAGGAGGGGCAGTGGGGGAAGGGCCAGGCTCAGGACCCCCAGGTAGAGCGGATGGACATGGGATGGAGGGGCTCTGAGGGTTCTGGCCTGAGCTCCCGGAAGACAAGCTGCCATGCTGACCTGGTCTCGGTCTGCGTCCAAGGACGAGCTGGAAGCCCAGTGCTGGAGGCCCCAGTGCAAAGGCCAGTGCCTGGGCACCTTCCTCCTGGTTTTCCAGATTGACTGACAGTTGCTCAGCACTGAGAAGGGGTGTTTCCCTCACACCTGGGCCTTCCAGACTCTGGCCCCATGGCAGGCAGGCTACCATCACAGCCCGGCCTGCCTCCATACCAAGCAGGGCCAACTCACGAGGCCCTTGCCTGAACAGGCTGAGGTCGACCTGGTCCTCGGGCTGTGCTGCAGCCCAGGTGTGGGCCAACGCAGCAGCCTGGGCACAGAGGAGTGGATGGGGGCTGGTCTGCCAGTGATTCTGTCAGGGGACTAGAATCTGACCTGCTGTCCCTCACAGAGTGGTAACCTGCAGCCTTGACTCCCAACACACACCTGAGCCTTCCAGGGAGAGCAGCATAGGTGCCCTGCTGTGGTCCTTCACAGAGGCCAGCATGAGCCAGCAGCACCAGGGGTCAGTGCACCCAGGCACTTGGCTGGAGGGCAGGGAGCCTTCCCTGGAGGTGCAGGAAGTGAGCCTGTTCCTGTCTGCTCAGGAAGTGCTTGTCCAGCCCTGCCCACACACTGGAGGTTGCAGCTCATGTGAAAGCCATCCTGTTGGCCAGCATCCTCCCCAGGAGATCCCGGGTGACCCTCTACTCAGCAGGCCCGAGCCTGGGATGAGCCATGCCTGCCCCCTGGTGGGGAGATGCGCAGTAGCAGCAGCAGAGCTGGATGCCACTCAGGAGGCAGGGCCGGGGTCGCAGACCAGGAGGGGCCACATCATTCACTAAAGGGACATCTGAACCCGCGCCTTGGTGGGCACGACTCCATCTTCCCCAGACCTGAGGCCACCCTCCCTAGCAAGCAGCCCACCCAGCTGTCCTCATCTCCGTCCCTCTGATCCAGCACTAGGCCATGCTGCAGCTGGCTGGAGGCCCAAGGGAGACTTGTTCCCAAAGCCTGGAAGGCAGTCCTCAGAGACAGGGCGAGGAAGACAGAGCCTGAGACACACTGGCATCTGAAAACAGTCCACAAGTCAGAGATAGAGAGAAGCAGAAGAGAGGCAGAGACCTTGTTCCTCTGTCCTTCAGTCTGTCTATGGTCTTCCTGGGGACATAACCAAGTAGGTCAGAATGATCTCCACCTCTTCTGGAATTAACAACACAAGAATGCTATGATGAAAGATTTTCCCTGAGCTTGATTTCCAGGCAAAATAGTTCACATATAAAATTCACAGCCACCAGAACTTGGGGGCTGTGGGAGCCAGTTGGGAGAGCCAGTGTGTGGCTGGAAGACAGAGAAAACCAGGCCAGGGCCTCTGGAGGCAGGTGAGTGGTCCCTGTTCACCAGAGGAGTGAAGAGTGGGCAGACAGTAGGGAATAGCCCCCGTGACCCTCTAGGCTGCCAAGAAGAGAGGCTGGGTAGGCTCCACATCTCCTGAGGTGCAGGGCAGGCCAGCATCTCACCAGGTAACATGGCTGACCCTCAGCAACACACTGGTCCCAGACATGTGCTGTCCTTGGTGCTCAGAGCAAAGGGTGTGTCCACCCCTGGTTTATCTATTCATTCTGAGGCAGGGCCTCAACCTCCCGAGTTGCTGGGACTGCAGGTGCACATGCTGAGTCCAGCCACTTCTGTGAAGAAAGACCAATCACCTGAGTGCAAGAACTCAGGGAAGAGAACACAGGTAGGCCACAGGCTGGAGGAAGCTGGGGAAGGAGGAGGAAAACCAGCAGGAACGCCACGCACAGGGGTCACGGGGCAGCGCCCAAGACACTCAGAACTGAGAACAGCAGGCAGACCAGCACTGCTTTGGGATGAGAACCACACCTCCTCACCAGAGCCAGGAGCTAGCTCTCGTCACTGCCGTGGGCAATCGCCCTCCCGACTGATGAAGGTGAGTGGACACAGTGTCCAGACAACACAGCCAGGAGCCAGGTGCTGGGCCAGCAAACAGACCCGAGCACACACCACACAGGCCTGGCCACCCTGAGGGGCTGCGGGGCTTCTCCACACAGAAGCCTCAAGGCAGAGGCCAGGCACGTGCATTAGGAATGGTGGTCCCTGAGGCGTGCTGAGTACCAGAAGAATTCCCAGCACCCCAGTGACCTAGACCATGGCTGGAGACCATGCTGGAGACAGGGCTCAAGTCAAACATGACCAAAGTAAGTCTCCCACCTTACGCTAAGGGCCACTAGGTGTCCAGGCTGCGGGGCTCCACCCAGGGCCTGAGTGGCCCAGCAACCAGATTGCCAGGGCCATGACCAGACAAGGCCATTTGCTGCTCCAGTCTTCCAATTGTCAGGGAAAAGCCAGAAATATTGGTTTGGGGATAAAATGTCCCAATTTCTAAAGATTTCTCCAAACTAAAAGAGCTCCTCCTGTTGTGGTGTGAGTCACATACCCTTGTCCCTGGCTATCCTGTCCACCAACCCGAGGAGCTTGGTCTCATGACATGGGTGGGTGAGGCAGGCCTGAAGCCCCACAGTCAGGGCCAGTGGTGCCCACTGGTTGGAGTGTGGTCTGAGGTCAGATGCTGACCCAAAAGTTTCTGCTGCAGCCCTCCTAACTGCTAGCAGAGGTTCACCAGAGGAATCCACAAGCACTCCAAGTATGGCAGGGAGACAGAAGAGATGCAGGAGACCACAGGGGGTGGGGTGCAGAGGGGGGAGTGGGGGGCCTGGGAGGGAAGGGAACTGTGTGACAAGGCCTGGGGGTCTTATGGGCATGGTGGGGGCTAAGGGTGAGGCCTCAGCTGTGCGGGACTCTCAGAAGCCAGGCTGCCCAGGACCATGAGTTGCTTGGTGCCCAGCTGATCCACAGGGTTGGTGGGAATCAGGCAGGCAGTGCACTGCCTCCAGGTGACAGCAGGGTTGCGCTCTGTCCCATCTAAGTTCTGTGACACTGGGTGGCTGGGTCTAAGCGAAGTCTTGATGACAGGAGCTCTGCCTGGGGGCTCAGGTGCGAGAGGCTGCAGTTGGAAGCCCAGGGCCAGCAGGACAGAGTTGACAGAGGGGAGCTGCTTCTGATGTCACATGGTCAGGGAAGCACCCAGGGGCAGGAAGGAGGAAGCCCCCACACAGGGCTGATGGCAGAAGAGGTGGGCAAGCTCAGGAGAAACAAGGCAAGGTGCTCAGGCCTGTGTCAGGGAGAGCGGGAGGAGTGCCTGGACATGGTCGGCACTGGACAAGGCAGGTGGGTAAGGTGCGCCTGTGCGCCCGCTGAAGTCCAGCAGGTTCTCCAGGAGGCACAGGCCCCGGACCACTTGCAGGCACCATAGAGCCCTCCCAGCCTCTGCTCCACATGGCTTTGATGTGGACACCAACAGCAGGCTGGGCAGGGACACCTGAGCCTGGGTCCCTGGTTCCCCACCCACCCCCACTCCCTGGGTCCTGGCCACTGCCCCTCAGCCTTGTTCTAATGAAAGCAGGCTCTGGTGTCTGCCATGAGCTGGGATTGGGCTGGGGCCCTGTGTGCTGGTGGGTGTGGGCACAGGAGGGGGCTGGGGCAGAGTAGGACCAGCCTGAGTTGGAAAGAAGCAGCCAGAGGGTGGTTCTGGGAGGTCCTGGGGCAAAGGTGAGGTAAAGGGGGGGGGGGGTCCCACAGCACTGCTGAGCGAAGCATGTTGGACAGAAATACGCCACACTCCAGGTGGAAAGGTAGATAAGGAGTGACCTGTGGATCACAGGACACAGGCATGGTCTGGAGTTGGACAGTTGTGGACTGTGTGGATGTACAGGAGGTTGTGTCCCACTTCTAATGGTTGCATTCAGCCCTGGGCAGCACTCCTGCAAATGCCTGCGGCTCAGCTGTGTCAGCGTGGCCACCAATGGAGTGCACAGTCCTCTGCAGAACAACCTCGGGTCCCCCTGTTGGGCCCCATGGGAATCCTCCCCTTCACCCTCCACTGGTGTCTGCTGGAGGCCTGGGGCTCAGTGGGCACAGGAGGTCCAGTCTGGGGTTGTGACTGGGCATGGTCAGGAGGCCCTGTTGCCCTGCTGTCCTTGAGCAGAGTTCTGGGGTGGAAGCTCAGCATGGAGGGCCAGGGCCCAGAGGGCATCCTGGCTCCCTCGCAGCTGGCCTATGGGGCCAATCATCCAGGCTTGAGGCTTGGGTGTGGCTGGACAGGGGAGGGTTTTGCACACTGTGTGGTCTGAGTTCAGGGCTGTTTCTTCTTGTGGAGGTGAGATGAGTAGAGCAGCTTCACCTACCTGAAGTGGCAGTTTGATGGCATTTGGTACACTGGAGTGGTGACCCCCGCTTGGCCCACCCCAACAAGCCACTGACCTGCTCTGGCTGCAGGCGCTGTTCTAGATGCTGCACACGTGGTCTTGCCCAGTGTGTGTGCTGTGCACCTGGATCCTTCCACTAGCTGTTCTGAGGCTTCCACTGTTCATGTGTTTCTCTCAGTGCTGGGGTGGAGCCCGGGTCCTGATGGCTATTGGACAGCTGCTTTGGCTGGGTCCCATCCCAGCCTGTGTACGAGTCTCAAGAGGGCTCTTCTTCGATTTGTGAACTGACTTGGTGTGCTCAGGACAGCAGCTGGCCCAGGGCTCAGGAGCACTTGTACAGGGCCATGGTCTGTCTCCCCCGAGGTGGCCCCAGCTCTGTGCTGCTGCTCAGTCAGTCAGTTGTCTGGGAAAGGTTCTTTCCATGGTCCTTGGGTCCTTCATGAATGGATGACTGGGCTGTCCTGCTGCAGAGGGACAAGAATGTCCAGAGAGCCCTTGCTGTCCCTTCGTGCAGCCCCAGGTCTACTGGGCCCTGTGCCAAGGTGCCTCCCTGGGGCCTCCTCTGTCCTTGGGCTGGGCACCTTGTCTGCCCTGGGGTGGGTGGAACTGACCCACGGGAGATGTGGAGGGTCCCACCAGGCCGTTGGCTGGCTGAGTGCCACTGGGGTGAGGGCCTGCAGGAGGAGGAGGTACCTGGCTCCTGTCACCACCTGAGCATCTCCCACTGCTAGTGCCTGACCAGCAACTCTCTCTGCAGGCATCGTGTGGGGCAAGGTGGTATCCCTGTATGCAGTGGCTGCAGGACTGACGGTGGACTGTGTGCGGCAGGCATAGCCCACCATGGTGCATGCCCTGGTGGATTGCCTGGGGGAGTTTGTGCTCAGGACCTGGCAACCTGGCTGAGGAGGCATGGTGGATGGGTGAGCCCCTGGGTGCAGGGCTGTGGGTATAGCTTGGGGTGCTGGGATCCAGGGTGCTGATGCAGGGCAAGGGAGAGTGGACAACACTGGGGCAGCACCCAGCTGGCTCCTGCTGTCTGAATTCTGCACTGGCTTGTTTCCTGCCCCTCCCCATCATGCCCTGCCCCAGCTAAAGACCTGTGAACTCTAGAAGGTGGCCAGCAGAGTGGGAGAGGCAGGACTCTGGTCCCCTCAGTACTGCCCAGAGCACCCTCTCCTCCTCGGAGCCCAGCCTCACCCACTGAAGGAGGGCTCATGGCCTTGGGGGTGGGTGTCAGAGGCAGATCCTCTGCTGTCTCCATGCTCCACTGGCCACTGGGCCTGGGCACACTGTGGGTGCTACTGGGCCTGGGCATGAAGTGGGCTGCACCTGTAAAGCAGGTGGTGGGGCTCAGTCCCCCCACTGCTGGGCCTGTGGTCCCATCTGGACACTGTGCTGCTTGAGGAGGGTGTATTCCCAGCAGAGACCTGAGGCTGCTGACCTCCTGCCTCTTCCCTGAAGACCTGGGAGGCCCCAGTGCCCAGGGGGCCAGCAGGGAGTACACTGGGCAGCACCTAGGCCAGTCCAGGAAGCGGGGCTAAGGTGTAGGCATGCACCCATCCCTTCTGAAGGGCCTCAAGTCCAGGGTTCCTTGGCTTCTGGAAAGCCAGGCCTCTGCTCCCACTCTAAGCAAGGGTCCAAAGCTGTTCAGTGGCCCTGTGGGATGGTTGTTTGAGGCTCCTCAGGGATGGACAGCAAGCAGGGGGACATTTGGGAGCCCTGGTGCAGGTAACCTCTTTCCCTCTCCACCCTGAGCCCTCCCTTCTGCTGCCCAGATCCTCAGGTGCCTGCAGTCCAGTCCTGTCCCCTCCCCAGGCAGCCTGGTGCTGACTGTGTGGTTCATGTGCTCTGGGCCTATGGGGCTGGACTTAATCTCACAGTCCTCTCTTCCCTCACAGACTGATATCCTTAGGTGCATGGTCAGCATGGACCCTGGCCTCCATGCACAATGACTGGTGGCCGTGCTCTGCAGTTTTGGCTGCTTCCTGAAGGCTGTCTTCTTCATGCTGCTGCCAGGGAGATGAACTTTCCAGCTGGACAGAAGCTGTGGCTTGGCCCCTGGGGTCCACCCCTAGAGTCCAGCAGCACCTGGGAAACACCTCTCCCCTCTGAGCCCATTTCCTCTGCAGACCCAGACCCCTGGGATAGGTGAGTGGAGAGGGGCTGACTTCAGTGTGGCTGCAGGCCCTCTCCTGGACCCCTGCCAGGAAGTCAGGGTCAGCTCCCTGCAGCACATGCTCCCTGATGCCTCCAGCCCCGGAAGGGCCATCTCAGGACACAAGCTGGCTTTGGTCCTTGTGGGCAGTAGGTCCTGCACAGTTGGTCTGAAGGAGACTGGCCAGCTGAAGCTGGAGAACCAAGAGCTCCTACTGGCCTGGTCAATAGCACAAGGCTCCCTTGTTGGTGGTCTCACCCATTTCTAGAGGGAGGGAGTGTCCCTGTCCTTGGTGGGTTCCAGGCCAGTGTCCTGACTAGTGGGCCTCTGATCCCATGGGAAAGCAGGACCCATTGAAGCTTCACATTGTAGAGAATGATCGTGAGCCCTGCTTTCCCTGTGCCTCCCTCATCCGGCCCCCCAAGGACTTGACGCCAGGAAGCCCAGCCCCTGGGGCACTCTAGAAGCCGAGGCTGGCTCAGGCAGAGTTCTGCAGCCCCAGCAGCCCTGCCCAGCCCTGCTGAGCCACATGACTGCTTGAAGTGCCTTCCCCTCTGGCTCCTGTGCCCACACTGTAGCTGCACCTGCCCACAGGCCCCAGTGGGAGACCATGTGCCGGGTCGTCTACCTGGCATAGAGGGTTTGGCAGGAAGCAGCCCCAGGGTTGTGTGGCCTTCAGGTCCCATTGGGGGGCACAGACTGGAAATAAAGTCCAAACTGAGGTTTTCATTTTAGTTGCCCTGTGTCCAGTGATGTGCAAGGATGCTGTGTGAGGTGTGGTAGGCACTCTGGTCTGGTCATGTGGAAGGGTGCAGATGCCTGCTCAGTGATGTTCAAGGATGCTGGTCAGACAAAAATGTGCAAACACCTCTCCCAGTTGAAGCTCCTGACAGTCCAGGGATTGATGTGGCAGTAGAAATACGAGGGACAGGGACATTGCCATGGGAGGCTTCAAGGCTCCAGGTGACCTCAGAACATCAAGGAACAAATGTGGTTGCCTGACTGTTCAGAGGAAGAGGAACACAGGGGTCAGACCCCACAGGTAACCGGAGGGCTGTCTGCCCTCCTTCAGCTGTGGGATCCCCAGACCATTGGGCCCAGGACCTCATTCCTCTGGAGCTGGATCACAGTACCAGAGAGAGCCTGGCCTTGCAGGGCAAACCCTGTGAGGGCGTGGGCTGTGAACGAGTGGCATTCTGAGGAAGCAGGGGATCCAGGAGCCTAGGATCCCGTGAAGGTGTCTGGCCAGTGGAAGCTGCTTCCCACCCCAAGAGGCAGCTGTCTACCTGTCCCAGAGCATGGCCTTGAGGCAGCTGCCCTGCAAGAGGAAGCAGATTCTCTCACACCACTTGTCTCTAGACACCAGCCCTGCAGACCCCTGGAGCTGAGCTTTACATGGGACCTTGAGGGACTGTTGTAGTTTTCTCACTCATGCCAACCACCAGGAACACAGAATGCAGACTGAGTGTGGGAGAAGGAGCACAGTTCGCCAGGCAAGCAGAGGTTCTACACTCAGTGTGCAGCCCAGAGGCCTGGAGGGTGTGCCGGAGTGGCATGTCCTCCCTCCCTGCCCCACAGGCAGCCTGGACCTTGGCAGGCACTCCTGCAGAGCAAGGCCCTCGCCCAGGGCTGGCAACTCAGGTCCTCAAGCCCAAGTCCATCTCCACAGGCACAGGGGAGGTGGTGCCACTGGCCAGACACCCATAGGGCCCACAGCCATGGACACACGCCTCGACTGCACAACTGGGGTCCTGCACGGGGCCCTCTAGGGCAGGGCTGGCCGTCCTTTTCCCACAGGCCTGCAGAGGCTCCTGGGGACCCTGGTGGCTGAATTGAACGGACCACAGTGAGGGCCTTCCTGCCCTCATATTGACCCTGCACTTTGCTGTGCCACCAGAGGCTCACACATGTGCACACACCAGAACAAAGGCCAATTTGCTCCAGAGCTGCAATCATTCCCTTTCCCTCTATCCTCCTGTGTCCATCTGCTTCCAGGCCAGCACAGGGCCAAATTTTTGAAGCAGGGACTTTCTTTCTCCCAAGGTCCACCCATCTCCAGGTTGGGTCATGGGACACTGCCGGGAGGTGGACACATCACAGGGTTGAGACAACAACCACCAAGGTTTTCTAGCCCTGCCTGGCCCTCAGGACACTGCAGCCCACCATACCCTGCCCAATCCCTGGCGACCCTGCTGCTCTCCTGGCTCCTTCCCCCTCCTGGGAATCCCCACCTGCTCCTCTCACAGCCCCCAGCCCCAGGCAATGTGGTCAGGTTTCCAGAAGCCTCCTGGCAGCCATGTGAAGTCAACTCAAGGGGGACACTGCTCTGCATGACCACCAGCTGGGTAGTCTTGGCTCCGCCTGCCTGATGGGCAGCATCCTTAGCAAAGGGTGCAGGGGTTGCAGCTCTGCAGGCTTCCAGGCTCCTGTCTGCACCTCCCAGAGCAAAGGCTGTGATCTAGTCCAGCACGGGAAGTTCTCCACTCCAAGGGCCCAGAGAAGCGGCAGGTCGAAGAGGCAGAGATCAGTGGCCTGGATCCAGGAAGAGATGGCCCATCAGGGCAGGGACAGATGCAGCATCAGTGGAACAAGCAACATGAGCCCAAGGCAAGGAAAACTAGGGATATCTTCAGGGCCCCAAAGTGGACATGAAGAGGTGAAAAGAGAAATGTATCTTGGTGGCAAAGTTGGACATCCCCCAAAAAAACCACAAATCAAATGTAACCCTCATAAAAGCAGCAGAATGCCTTCCCCTGAATCTAAACAAGCTAACTAAAGGTCACGAGAGGGAGAGGAGTAAAAATAGCCTGGACCACCCTGAAATGGAGAAGGGTGAGTGTGGAGCCCACTGGAGGGCTGGGCACCCTAACAATGGCACCTGAGGGGAAGGGGAAGGGGGATCCTGGGACAGTCAGGAAGGCATGCTGACAGGAGAGAAGAGGGCTTGTCCTGTGGAGCACGGGCCCGCTTGTGCTTTGTAAGACAACCCAGGAGGCTGTGGGCCACTCCCCTCCCAAGCTCTGCTCTGTGAGCAGGCAGAAGCCTGGGGTGCCCAGGGGTGGGGCCTGGCAAGCACTTCCCGGAGCTGGCAGCAGAGTCGGATACAGCCCCAGCCCCCAAGTCCCCCAACATGGGCCATGTGCCAGTTCAGGTCCTTGCCACAGGCCACATCCACCCCAGGACTGGACATAGACCTGGGCTCTCCCCTGAGCTGAGGTGTCCCCATGCCCTGGGGCTGCAGCTGCCTGAGCCTGTTGCCCATCACTGTCAGTTCTGCTCCCAGGGGAGGCTTCTGGAAAAGGGATCTCCTGGTGTGTAGGTGATGCCAAGGCTCGGCAGTCCTGGGGGCCATCACTTCACCTGAATCCACTCGCAGGCATTCAGCAGCAATTGGGGGAGGCAGAGATGACCATGGGCTGGAGCCGGGTGGCCAGGAGGGGTCATCAGAAATGAAAGCAAGCTGTAATGGGGTAATGAATAGAACAGACACAGTGCTGGCAGTTACCACTGATTGGCTCCTGGGGCTCCTGATTTGGGGAAGAGGCCTAGACTCTTGCTCCTAAAGGTGATGAAAATGACCTTCATTCTTTTTCTCATTTTGGAGACAAGGTCTCACTACATTGTGGGGGGGTGGGAGTGGGGCTTAAGCACTCCTTCTGCCACAGCCTCAAGTGGCTGGGACCCCAGGTGTGGTCACTGCACCCAGTGCTGCCACCCTTTGCATTCCATCTTTTGTCTGCAACATTGTAGCCCACCCTATTGAAGACTGATGGTACTTTAGATCTTGTTAAAAAACTGCAGGAAGAAAGAGAGGAACTTGCCTATTACATGAATTTTCTCTTGCAGTGCAAGGGGTGGACCCAGCGGGAGCTGCCCAGCTGAGCTCCATTCGAGTCCAAGACTGTTTTTCAGGAAAAGACTGTGGGATGAAATCAGCAGCAGAAGATAGAAACGCATGCCATTGAAACAAGAGGTAACAGGCAACATTCTCAGCCATAAAAATAAAAGCCTTTTATTTGGTTTTTCTACTTCACTCCAGGAGCATCTGCATAGGGCCACCTGTCAACTGCAGCCTCGCAGGGCCCAGGCTCTGGAGTGCTGACTACAGCATCACCTTCTTGTAGGTTACATGAAGATGCTGGGTCAATGACTGCGTGGTGGTTGCCATGGACACTGTCTGTTCAAGTTGGCCTTCAGAATTCAGCCTGAATTTTCAGGTAATCTGAGGAGAGAACAAGACAGATTGCCTTGTTTGAAGGGCCAGGACTGTAATTTCTTGTTATCATTTGATTCTTTCAACTATAAGCATATTAATATTCTCACTGGATTTCACATTAGAAATGGAAAGGAGAACAGGTTTAAAAAAAAAAGAAAAGTGGGAGTAGACCAACAGGTGCTTGGGTTCTTCCCCACCAAGACCCCAAGTCTGGCACTGGACAAGCTCTCTAGCCAACCATGCTGAGGATGCCTCCAGCTGCTCCCCAGTCTTGCCTGGGCTCTGATGCCAGTCCAACCATCGCTGACACCTACAAATATAGAAATATTGGTGGCACTGGAACCTCTCCAACACTGGAAAAGTAGCAAAATATGAACTGAAAACTATGAAAACGCAAAGCTCCCTCAGTGATGCCTTGACATCAGCTCTTCTCCAGGCCACGCTTGTCCAACAGCAGCAAGGGAAGCCTAGTTCCAGCCTCCGCCACCTCTGCGTGCCCTGGGAGCTGACCAGGGGTGGCAGCCATACAGACAGGCTGTGGGCTGTCTGGATAGCCCACCAGCCCTCTTGGTTGAAAATGTAACTTTAACAATTACCATCCCTGAAAAGGAGCCAGCAGGCATCCAGGGGCACAGGGCCTCATGCCCATCAGAGCACAGATGCTCAGGGGAAAGGACCACTGAGGGCCTCTGATGAGGACTTCTCCCTACAGGCTGTCTCCAATTTGAGAAAAAGAAGAATGTAGTGCCACCAGCACATCCAGGAATGGGCCGGCTAAGCTCCTGGGCCAGCCCCTGCCCCACAGCACTGTCCCCTGACACCTGCTATGGCATGCCCAGGACTATGAAACATCTGCAGCCTGACAGCTGTGGGTTCAGACAGACTCTTTCATCTTGTGTCCGTGGGTGAAGAACTGGTCTCTCAGCCTCCACTTCCTAATCTGGAAAATGGGGATAATAACACTTGACTCTGAGGGCCAAGGGCAGAGCTGGGCAAGTCTTCCGCAAAAACCCAACATGGCCGTGCAATGGAAGGTGCCTTTACCACTAATGGATGTTCTCTTAAGCTCTCTGCAGAACCAGCCAAGGAGAAGTCCCTGCCTCTCCTTGAGCCCCACTGCCACAGTCTGCAGTCCCTAAGGCCCCTTCTCCAGGACGCACTGCCCCTCACTCAGGCCAGGTTCTAGGGACAACCGTCCAGCCCTGCCCATCTCAGAGTCGTCCTCCTGCCTGGACATCCCCCAAGGCCTGTTCAGGGATCCTCTGCAAAATTCAATGTGTCTACTTTGAGCACTTCCTCTTCCCTGCTGGCGAGGGAGGGGTCTCATCCTAAGGTCACTGGATGGCAGAACACATGACAGCTGACACCAGGCAGAGGAGACTGTAAGCAGGTTGTCAGTCACTTGTGTTCCCACCCCGTGGTGGGGGGACACTGCCTGCCATGGAGGGCCACATGGGGGAGCACTTGTGGACAGCATAAACAGAGGCCACAGGAGGCAGGCTTTGTAGCATCCGAAGGGCAAGAATGCCCCAGATTCCTACCAGAGGATGTGATTGGCTTGTTTGAATAATTCTACAGACTCCCAGGAAGCTGAGGCCCACGACTCAGGGGTTAGCAGGAACTGCCTGCCGTGCTCTCAGTGAGGAGGGTGGCTTGGCTGGAGGACCCTGCCCACCGGAGCAGAGAGGGGCAGGGGACTTGCAGCCACTGCCCACTAGGCCCTCCTGGCTTCACCAAATGAACAGCAAGGTGGCCTGGTCTATAAAGCAGTGATATGACCAGGGCCTGGCTCCCTGTTGCGTAAGGACCAGGGGAGTTGCACAGAGCAAGGTCCTAAGACCAAGTCCAGCACAGGAAGTCATCGTGTTTCCCCGGCAACTGCATGGTCGACCTGGCTGGCAGGTCGGAAAGTGGGTTGGGAATCAAGCCTGGGTTGGAACCCTGACTCTGCTCTTCCTGTTGTTGGGACTTGGCCTTGGGACTGAGCAAAGGCTTGGGGCTTCTGGGGGCAGCCCCAGAGCAAGCATGACATCGGGTGCTCAGGTTTACTCCCCAGCACCAATGGGATGCAGAGAGAAGGTCTTGGGTGGCCTGCATGACAGGTCCAGCCACTCACTGGGCCCACAAGTCCACCATGTAACTGCCCAGAGTGGACACCCCAGAGACAGGGCTGCCCCCTGGGTTGGTGCTCCTCACCCACTCCAGGCTCTATGATTGACACAGTGCCCCTGTTGGTACCCTTCTCTCCTGTCCTAGGACAGAGGGCACCTGCAGAGCCCCTGATCCTGAGGCTCCTCCGAGGGCCACATGAGTGAAGCTTTGATCCCAGGCCCAGGTCAAGGGCACATCTCTTGGTCTGCGTTTGGCTTCTTGTTCTCCCTGGTGCAGACCCCCGAAGAAGAGTCTGACTGCTGACCACCAGTGCTCACCGTGGGGCCCAGAGGACAGCACCAGTCCCTTGATCTCCCATCAGCAGCTGCCCTCTGTGATCCACATCCTTGGGATCCCTCCCTGGGCCACCTTCCCTTTCTCCCAGCAACATGTTTGCTCTTTCTCTGTCCCTTTGCTTCCCTCCCTCCCCTCCCCTCCATCCTATGACCCCAGATCTATGAGTTAGGTCCCAGATCTAAAGCTTCCTGCAGGTTGTTCATGGGAAACTCAGCTGTTGAAGTCCTGAGCACAGGACCATACAGAGGAAGCCTCTCCTTACTCCCTCTTACCCAAAGGCCCGCCCACGATGGGCGGAAAGAGAAGAAAAGAGAAGAAGGGGCACAGGAGGGGGTAAACTGTCTGGATTGATGACAGCCATGTATTGAGGGGTGGGATGAGGTTCTGATGGCAAACAGAGAAGGACTTTGGAGGGAGGGAAGGAGGGAAGGAGAGAGAGAGAGAGAGAGAGACTTAGTCCCTTTGTGCTGCTATAATAGAATGCCTGAGACTGGGTAACTAATTTAAAAAAAAAGATTTATTTGTTACAGTTCTGGAGGCTCAGAAGCACAAGGTCAAGAGACCACTTCCAGCAAGTCTTCTTGCTGCCATCATCTCATGACAGAAAGCAGGAGGGCCAGGGAGACAGTGTGTGAGGAGGGAGGGTGGGGACCGCGCTTGCAGGCAGAGCCCTCCTGGTCTCACCACCGCCTCAAGGCCCCAGTATCAATGCTACTTCATTGAGGATCAAGTTTCTATGGATCCCCGGGGATACACTGGGACCACATGCGTGCACAAAGCCAGGAAGGGGATACAATCAGGGGCTGGAGAGCAGAGGGGAGTGAAGTCTGAAACTTCCAGGGAGCCAGGTTGGTGAGCACTTCACCAGCAGCAGGGAAGGCTGGTCTCCAAATCCAGAGAAACCGGTTGGCATAGCAGCTTCCCCAGGGCCTAGTGGGGCTCCACCACACACAGAAGGAAACAAGACCCCTAGGGACCTCTCAAGTTGAAAGGTCACAGAGCAGAGCCAGCAGGAGCGAGTGCACCAGGCACATGGTGACACGTAGGACCATCACCTTCCCTCCCTCTCTGCCACCTCCCTGGGGACTGCCTGGATGTTCCCCAACTCTGCCAGAATTCCCAGCTCATCCCTGCTGGCCTCAGGAGGTTGCCTCTCCCCCAGGGCCGGCTCCCCTGCCTTTGCTAGGCTGCCACCAAAGCACAGTCAGCTCCAGTTAGGAACAATTGACTGGAGGGCCCTGGCTGTCACAGGGCCAAGTGCTGGGTTTCTGCCACTCACGGCCTGGTGGAGGTGACTGCAGGTAACCAGGAGCAGGCCGCTAGACTTGAACCACCATGCGGGCATTCCGTGAATTCAGGAGGGTGCTGTCTCACTGCTGCTTGTCAGTAGAGCAGTGTGTGTGTATGTCCTGGTGCACCAGGATGCATTGTTCACACGTGCATCTGTGTGCATGCATTCACGGATGTCTGCATGTCTGTACCTGTATACACATCTCTGTATACACACTTCTGTGAGCACCCCTGTCCACAAGCTCAGGTGTAAGCTAGGTGTCTGATAGCAGGAATGAGATCCAGCTTGACCTCATAAAGCCCTGAGCTGAAGCATCCCCAAGGGTCTTGGAAGCACTCTGTGCACGCAGGCGCAGCCCAGCACCGAGCCACCCACGCTCACACCCACGCTCAGGCACACACTGCAGGCTGCATGGCGTGGTCAGGAGGCCCACAGAGCAGGCAGGCCTCAGCTCTGAGCAGACACTGGAAGGGGCCTGCACCTTCCAGTCTCCACGCCTTCCAGCTCCCACAAGTGGCTGCTCTGCCCGCCCCTCCTCACTGGCTGCTCTCAGAGAGCCCCCAGGCTGTGGCTGTGGAGTTGACTTGGGACACACCAAGCTCTGCCTCCTGCTTCCCAGCACTGAGGCCCCTCAGGCCTTTTGCCCCAAAGGGCAGGGCAAACACCCTCTCTGCAGGACCAGCCAGGCCTTTGCACCCTCAGGGCCTGTCTTGAGCCCAGGCAGAGAAACAATTCCAAACCTGCTCTTCGCGCCCCTCCTCAGCCCATGTTAAGAGTGACCCAGGGCCCTGCCCCCGAAACCCTGCATCCCCTAGAAAACGTTTTTGTTTTTCTTTTCCAGGCTGCACACTGAAGCGCCTACTGGTGCCTGGAGCCCTCCTTGTGGCAAAGTTGCACAGGCACAGCATCTGGGACATCAGGGTCTCCCTTCTCAGTACCTGAAAGGGGGTGAGAGGCTGGGGGGAAATTCACCCCTCTGGGTTCCTGCTGACACTCCTCCTCCTTCCAGGGTCCTGGGTATGGAGGGAAGAAATCTGAACATGGGTACTTTCACCAGGTAGAGCTTCGTGGATGACTGGAAACAGAATACCTATCTGCCTGGACCTCTGGATGCAGCTGTGCCTCTCAGAGCAATGTATTGATCACATTCTCTTTTATATTCCTGAAGATGTGTAGTGCAAATATAGACAGTAAGAAGGGGAAAAGAAAGATATACACTAGCAAATTCCAAGAAAGCATAATAATATAGAATTGATAAAAACTTACTGTCATATTTTATTTTTCTTGTCTGTAATCCTCAACACATTTATTTGACAAATGATGATTTATACTATACATAAGAAATGAAAATGAATTAAATTATATATCACACATATTCATTTATTTATGTGTTATAAACTTACTGACCATCTGTTTACAAGATGCAGAGTTTGTCATCAGAATAGCACTTTTTTTTAAAACTTATTTTTATTGTAAACAAATGGGATACATGTTGTTTCTCTGTTTGTACATGGAGTAACAGCATACCATTTTTGTAATCATGCATTTACATAGGATAATGATGTTTGATTCGTTCTGTTAATTTTTTCCTTCCCGCCACCCCTCCCACCCCTCTTTTCCCACCATACAGTCCCTCCTTCCTCCATTCTTGCCCCCTCTCACCCCCCATTATGTGTCATCATCTGCTTACAAGTGAGATCATTTGCCTTTTGGATTTTTGAGATTGGCTTATCTCACTTAGCATGATATTCTCCAATTTCATCCATTTGCCAGCAAACGCCATAATTTTATTATTCTTTACATCTGAGTAATATTCCATTGTATATATATACCACAGTTTCTTTATCCATTCATCAATTGAAGGACATCTAGGTTGGTTCCACAATCGGGCTATTGTGAATTGAGCAGCTATGGACATTGATGTGGCTGTATCTCTGTAGTATGCTGATTTTAAGTCCTTTGGGTATAGGCCGAGGAGTGGGACAGCTGGGTCAAATGGTGGGTCCATTCCTAAGATTTCTAAGGAATCTCCACACTGCTTTCCAGAGTGGCTGCACTAATTTGCAGCCCCACCAGCAATGTATCAGTGTACCTTTTTCCCCACATCCTCTCCAACACCTATTGTTGCTTGTATTCTTGATAATCGTCATTCTAATTGGGGTGAGATGGAATCTTAGTGTAGTTTTGATTTGCATTTCTCTTATTACTAAAGATGGTGAACATTTTTTCATATGTTTGTTGATTGCTTGTAGATCTTCTGTGAAGCATCTGTTCATATCCTTAGCCCATTTGTTGATTGGGTTATTTGTATTCTTGGTGTAGAGTTTTTTGAGTTCTTTATATATTCTGGAAATTAGTGCTTTATCTGAAGTATGAGTGGCAAAGATATTCTCCCACTCTGTAGGCTCTCTCTTCACATTGCTGACAGTTTCCTTTGCTGAGAGAAAGCTATTTAGTTTGAATCTATCCAAGTTGTTGATTCTTGCTTTTATTTCTTGTGCTATGGGAGTCCTGTTAAGGAAGTCTGATCCTAAGCTGACCTGTTGAAGATTTGGACCTACTTTTTCTTCCATAAGATGCAAGGTCTCTGGTCTGATTTCGAGGTCCTCCATCCATTGCAAGTTGATTTTTGTGCAGGGTGAGAGATAGGGGTTTAGTTTCATTCTGTTGCATATGGTTTTCCAGTTTTCCCAGCACCATCTGTTGAAGAGGCTATCTTTTCTCCATTGCATATTTTTGGCACCTTTGTCTAGTATGAGAAAATTGTATTTATTTGGGTTTATGTCCATGTCCTCTATTCTGTGCCATTGATCTACCTGTCTATTTTGGTGCCAATGCCATGCCGTTTTTGTTACTATTGCTTTGTAGTATAAAGTTCTGTTATTGTGATACCCCCTTCTTCATTCTTCCTGCTAAAGATTGTTTTAGCTATTCTGGGTTTCTTATTCTTCCAGATGAATTTCATGATTGCTTGCTCTATTTCTGTAAGGTTCATCATTGGGATTTTAATTGGAATTGCATTGAATCTGTATAGCACTTTAGGAGTGTGGTCATTTTGACAATATTAATTCTGCCTATCCAAGAACATGGGAAATCTTTCCATCTTCTCAGATCTTCCTCAATTTCTTTCTTCAATGTTTTGTAGTTTTCATTGTAGAGATCTTTTACCTCTTTGGTTCGATTGATGCCCAAGTATTTAATTTTTTTTGAGTCTATTGCAAATGGAGTTGTTTTCCTCATTTCCCTTTCAGCTGTTTCGTCACTTGCGTATAAAAATGCTTTAGATTTATGCGTGTTGATTTTATAGCCTGCTATTTTGCTGAATTCATTGATGAGGTCTAAATGTTTTTTGGAGGAGCTTTTTGGATCTTTTAAATATAGAATCATGTCATCCGCAAATAGTGACAGCTTAAGTTCCTCTTTTCCTATTCGTATCCCTTTAATTTCTTTAGTCTGCCTAATTGCTCTGGCTAGAGTTTCAAGGACAATATTGAATAGAAGTGGCAAAAGAGAACATCTCTGTCTTGTTCCTGTTTTTAAAGGGAATGGTTTCAGTTTTTCTCCATTAAGAATGATGTTGGCCATGGCTTAGCTTAAATAGCCTTTACAATGTTGAGGTATGTTCCTACTATCCCTATTTTTTCTAGTGTTTTGAGCATGAAGGGGTGTTGTATTTTGTTGAACGCTTTTTCTGCGTCAATGAAATAACCATATGATTCTTATCCTTAAGTCTATTGACATGATGGATTACGTTTATTGATTTATGGATGTTAAACCATCCTTGCATTCCAGGGATGAACCCCACTTGATCATGGTGCACGATTTTCTTAACATGCTTTTGGATACAGTTTGCCCATAATAGCACTTTTTGAGCTTGAAATCTAGGGGGATGGAAATCAAAGAGCCTAGCACACAACTAGTTATTTTACCAAAATTCTAATATTTGAGAAAATTACAAGTTGCTGTGAGAGCATATATGATAGATTATAATCTTACTCTACAACTCAGATAGAGCTTTGTCAATTAGATCACAAACGGATTAAAATATAAAGTGTTTGAAACAGTTGGTGAGTAAAAGTGCAAATATTCTTTCAGGAAGATGAAAAGGAATGATACAATGTCCTCAGAAAGCATAAATTATTAGAGTCACTGGGAAACATTACTGGAAAATCATGAGGTATATATTAGGCTGGGGCATTATTAGAGATAAAGTTAAAACAATAGGCAAGGACCACACTACTTATATTTCTGTTATGTACTTAATATAACAATGGAAGTATTTTAGCAATAGAAAGTCATTGAAATTTTGAAGCAGTGTACTGAGCTGGTGGTGGACATTCATATTTCCATTGCATGCATGCTGCTTTTCTGTAGTGTGGAAAGCAAGTTCCAATGACAAAAGATTATATTTAGAGAAATGACTAAGAATGAAAACAGCTCTTCAGGGAGAAATTAGGTGGAATGTTCTACTTGATGTCAGAAATGATGTCAATAAGAAAACAATTATTTCCAATTTATTAGGATTGAAATAGAACTTGAAAACAGTATATAGGCTATGATTTTAAAAAAATGGTGTTAAATCAAAATTCTGAAAACCAAGCGATCTCTAAAGGGAAAAATATAGATAAAAAGGATTCATTGAGCCATAAAAAATGCTAGACCAGGGCTGAGGAGATAGCTCAGTTGGTAGAGTGCTTGCCTTGTAAGCACAAGGCCCTGGCTTTGGTCCCTAGTACCACACACACACACACACACACACACACAAAATGGTCCCTAGTACCACACACACACACACACACAAAAATGGTCCAAAAATGCTAGACCAAAGGACTGCTCCTAAGACATACTCCCTGAGCCACCAGAAGTATGGTAAGTAGCACTTGGGAAAGTGCCTACCAGCTCTCATAAAATAAAAATTTATGGAGAAGAACATACATTGCTCACATTGAACCTATGTTGGCTCCAGATGAGAAAAGAAGGACAATGCAAAGTTAAATTTTGAGGAAAGGACAAGTTTTGGAATGTAAGAATAGCTGCTGCTTCTTGACTGGTAAGAATGTAAGAAGAAGGTGAAGAACCTTGGTGGTCATCCTCCACCTAGAGGATTTTGAATGGAGGGCTGAAATGTACACATGAGTGAGGAACAGTTCTTTTTGCTCTGTTGTTACTGTTCTTTTGAAACTGTTGGTTGAATTGCTTTTTTAACATCTCCTCTCTTCCATTCTCTGGCTTATAACAAAATTAAGACATTTCAGAATTTTTTTAGTATTAGTGGAAATTGTTAAGTTTGTGTTTTATAAACTAGATGTTTAAAAGTATGAATCAGTAAAATAGGGCCAACCTTTCCCTTTAAAAGTTTATATTAGAGTAGAAGGAGTTTCTGTGTAAATTATGCATGGGTTGTAATTGAGATGCCATTTACAAGTGGAAATATGAAAGATGGGGAGAAAAGGTGGAATTTAATATGTATTTAAGTATTTTTGCTTAAAGTTAGTACATAAATGAATAAAGACTTTTCACAAATTTGTTTCCAAGACAAGCAGAACATACTTATTAGTGAATAATAGAAAATGCACAAATAAGTTACTTTCCAAATATCATCTGGAAACATCAAGGAAAGATTTAAAATAAAATGACTATAAAGCATGAATAAAAATGTGGAAAAATACAATAAATTGGAAAGAAAGTGCAAAAATTTATGAAATTATATTGAAACCTGAAGCCACTTTCTTTAAAATTCCAAGAATTTTCTCTGAATGTATGATACACTGAGATTCATTAGAAATTTTATTCATACTTATGTCTACGTTGACTTCATAATCTAAAAAAGTGTACTTTGTATATATGTTCCTTTCATTATTTCCTTTAGAACATACCATGAAAATAGTAGGTTAATGAGACTTGTAAGGAGGGGCATAGTTATTTTTTATTAAACCACTATGAATAAATACATAAGAAAAAATATAATTAAAATATCATAATTTATTTATTAAATATAAAAATACATTTCATAGATTACACAATAAGAATATTTCTTTTAAATTAACATTTTTTTTTGCTTTTAAGCAAGATTCAACATCTTTTATTTACATATTTATGACATACATTAATTATCTTATACAATTAACTAAATCTAATTAACAATGGTGAAAATGGAACATAAAAGACACAATTCCAAATTTTAATAGATTGAAATACTTTTTCACTAACTGAAAGATACAGTAAACAAGCAGCCATTATAACGTATGGGCTGTATGTTGATTCACTTCTTAAAACTGAAAGTCAGCCACACAACTACCAAAACAACAGGGAATTTGCAAATGCAAATATTACATATCTAAGTATAATGCATGCACAGCTATCACATTTATTCTTTATCCATAAAGCCATTTTTAAAGTAAACTGAAATAAGCATCTGAATAATATATGTACATCAAGGCACATTCTTTTCTTGTGCTTTAGGAATGATTTACATATAATTTGCTTATATCTTAATTTTATACCTTATAACAGCTTCTAATACCTAAAAGCTTCATTTTAACAATTATAGTTTGAATGGTAGTTTCCTAGAGAGAAATGTGGCATTTCCCCATGGTTATTTTGAAAATCAGAAAGTTGGACAGCTTAAAGAGGCAAGAATTTAAAAATCAAACACATGTATTAATTTAGTGTTGAGGTAACTTTTCAAAATATTTTCAACAATTTGGTAGGACCATAATCCATTAATTTCTTCAAGTAGTATACTATGAAGAGGGCTGCACTGAAGAATTTTCAATATTTGGAAATTACTGGACAATTATGAGATATCCACAGGACAACTGTAGATGTCTATATTGCTGTCTTATTTCTCAACTTCAGTTTTTCAACAAAATAAAACAATTAAACATGATGCAAAAGTTGAAAACATGAAACGTAACTTGTTCATTCTTCAATAAAAGAATGTGGGGTTTTTTTGGTCTTTATTTATGTTCCTACATTATCAAGGAGAAACTGCCCATCAACAATTTTATAACAGTACTCTTTTCTTATTGTCAATTACCTGCCTTGAAGAGATAGTACAGTAAGGCTTTAAAAGGCATCTCATGCATTTTAATGGCATATTAAAATTAGCTATTTATTTATGGGTTTCCCATATTGTTAAAAATATTGTGCAAACTTGATTACAACATGTAACTCATTAATAGTGCTTTAAAACAGAATAAAGAACCCCTGATGTGGGGTTAAAATAAATAGTAAGAATCACAGATCTTAAAGTATTTTAAAAATGTAATACACCTATGCATCCTACTGAAATGCTTTATATTAGGATTTGCTTTTTAATTCACAAACAGGGCAACTGAAATCACAGAACCTCTATATGTTGAGAATAAAACAGAAGAAAAGCTAATTGGTGCAGCCTTTTAAACTCAGAATATATAATAAAATAATGTCAAAATACAAATGATACTGTACAGCTTTAAATTTAGTACAGTTGTTTACAAACATTAATTCATAAAGGGCATACCATGATAAACTATTACCATCATATAGATTTGTTTTCAATTTCTTTACAGTAAATGGACTTTTCTACAGAACTCAGTGGCTAGAGTTTAGAAATGTCACCAACAGCCCAGAACCTTGACATATATAAACTCTAAGTGGATAGTCACATGAAATTGTAAACAAATGTTCTGTGAGTTCAGTATAAATATGATGTCTCTTCTTTTTGTCACTACTATATTCATTCTGCTTCTGAAATATGTGCCACCTCTACTTCAACAGTTTGAATAGCTTCTGCAACTTCAGATAGCTTCTGTCCTTGCTGTTGGGCCAATACATAATTAACCACTTGCATAATACTTTGGTCAGAAAGCGTAGATACTGATGGACACTCTTCAGTAGCTGCAACAGCTTCAAGAACTTCCATGGTTTCTCCTGTCACCACCACAGTCTCAAGTTCTTGAGGACCACTGTTTTCTTGTTCCTGCATGTCTGCAGTTAAGATGCTAACAGCATGTTCCACTTGAGTTCCTTGGTTATGAAACTGAAGTGTGTCTTTTTCCAGCATAATTTTGCAAGGCACATAGTCTCTGTGGAATTTAGTCATATGTTTACGAAGTGTTCGAGCATCTATGTAGGCTTCACTACACACAGGACAGACATATGGCCATTCACCAGTATGTGTTCGGACATGGCGTTTCAGAGATCGGGCATCAGCCCAAGCTGCTCCACATGTTAAGCATTCAAATGGCTTAACTCCTTCATGGTTGTTCATGTGTCTCCTATACTCTCTCAGCTGAGTGAATTTTCTTCCACATTGTTCACATATTCGTTCCAGATTTTGCTTTGCTCTCCCTTTCTTCCCATGGGTGGCTTTCTTTACATGTCTTCTGAATAAAGCTTTTTCATAAAATTCTTTGCCACATATATTACACCTGTAAGGTTCAGTGACAGAATGAGACTTCACATGGGAATACCAATCTTTCTTCCAACTATAACACTTATCACAAAATTGGCACTGGAATGGTTTTACACCAAGATGTTTATTCATATGCTGGCGAAGATCTCTTGCTTCAAAGAAACTTTTCTCACACTGAGTACAATGATAGCCTCGAACCTCAGGCTTTGGTTGGTGTTTCTTTAAGTGCTTGCTGAGTCCAGAGCCCCTGTGAAAAGACTTTCCACAAACTGAGCAAAAGTACTTGGACTCTCCTGTGTGAATACTCATATGTTCTTGAAGACTCCATTTGGTAACAAATGACTTAACACATAGTTCACACTGGAATTGCTTTTGTGATTGATGGAGACTCTGGTGTAATTTCAGACCATGTTTATAGATAAAAGTCTTTCCACAGACCTGGCAAGCATGCGATTTTACACCTGTGTGCTTTAACATATGTATTCGGAGAGAATATAATTTAGGTAATGTTCTTCCACATATAGAACAAATAAATTCTCGTTTGGTTCTGCCCTTCTCAGATGATGTTCCTGATGCTTCGTTAGATGTGGAATTGGATGAGGATGATGCCGGTGCATCCTTTCTAGTGTGTCGAATAAGGTGTGCTCGCAATGAGGCACTGTACTGGAACTGTTTTTTACATAATGGACATTTGTAATCTCTAGCTCTTTCATGTTTCAGTGTGTGCATTATAAAGGCATACCGTCTCTGAAAAACCATTCCGCATTCCCCGCATTTATGGGACACTTCTTCAGCATTCTCTTTAGAGTCCCTTTTTGGCTGTTTCATCTTTTTCCCTCTTTGAACTAATTTCTGGGCTACCTGTTGAACCGCTGACTTGGGAATGGTTTTTCGTTTCTGATGCTTTTTCTCCATGCCTTTGTGAAGTCGGACATACCCCCCTTCATTAACAGAACGCTGCCGAAGCCTGCTTCTGTAAGTATCATCATCAGGTCCAGGGTCTGTCTTTTCTGTTGGTGTAACTAGATTTTCCTGATCCTTCAAAGGTTGGCCCAAGTTCTGCCTATGTTTTGAAATGTCTTCAATACAGATTTCTTCAACTGATGTATCATTTCCCATATCACTGTTCTCTTGAGAATTACCAATTATATTCTCTTTTGAAATTTTAAGATGAAAATTAGAAACTATGCCATCTTCTCTGATGTTTGAAGTTTCTAGTTCTGACTGGTTGTTTTTTGTTACTAAATCATCAGACTCCATTTTAGGATGGGAATCAGTTATACATCCTACAGATGACAGAGCAGATTCAGCTGCTGAAGAAACCTGAGGCTCAGGCTGTCGTCCTAGCCCTCCATTCTGCTCAGCTTCTGGCAAGTCTCCATTTACCAGTTGTACAATTTCACTTTGCATCATGTGTATGATGTATCAGGGCCTGATTATTTGAAATTAATAAGTAAATAAATAAAACTTCATCTCAACAGTGTTTGAGAGATTTATAGTGATGGTTACAGCTGCTCAAATTTATTCATTAAAATAATTTTCATCAGCAACTCTATGATATTGTATTTATTCATTCTAATTGTTGACAGCTATGTGAATAGTTTTCAGTTATATGCTATTATGGATACTGTAGCTGCAAACATTGTTTTATATAGCATCTGTTGCAAAAGTATGAATTCCTTTTAGTGATTTATCTTTAAAAATAATACCTATATACATATATAAGTATTATAATAGTAGTTACTTTATAATTTCAGATTGAGAAAAGCTTTATAATCATTACTTGAATTGATAATCTATAAACAATAGTTTGGTTACTTTTTAAAATTATTTTAATTGTAAACAAATGGGGTACAACTTATTTCTCTTACAGTTGTAAACCTATAACTTAAATTATAAACCAACAGGAAAAAAAATCATTAACCCCCCACCCCAAAATTATAAGCAATGCTTCTTCTACACAAAACAACTCATTTTTAAACACATGATGTGCTCCTGCCAACTCATTTTTAATTGGACCAATAGAAAAATAAATATATGGACATGAATGGGAGCTATTTTATTCTACCACCTTCCCCAGTTATGGTGGCAGAGATCCTAAAGTTTGACAATACCCTATGTTGGGGTATGTAAGGAAAAGTTCATGGGGTAAAAAGCATATGTAGCTGATAAGAGTACACTTAGATAGAATTTCTTTGAATAATCACTCGTTAAAATGCATTATAAACTCAATAATTTGATTGCTAAAAATTGCCTTTTAGACACATATGCATTTTCAAAAAGAACTGCTAAAAGTAATTTATGACATTGTTTATAATATCAAAAATATAATTCCACTTTAAGCATGGGTGCACATTTAATATATATCAATATAATAGCATTTTATGCCTAAAAATAAGAAAACTCATTAAACTCAATATGAAAATATCACTATCATTCTTTGGAAAAAGAAGCTACAGGATATTGTGCATAGTATGTAACTGTTTTATTTGTAGCAAATAGAAAAAAGGCATTACCTCCTTGAATTTACTTTTACATGAATTAAATGTATATATATATATATACCCTGATAATATAAATATATACATGTATATATGTGTAGTTATTTGTACAGAAGAAATACATTTATGTTAATAAATGTATAAGCCCATGAATTTTTATATTTCAGTCATTTGACATTCAAATATCAATTAACCTGTCAAGAAAACTATGCTTATCACGTTATAGATCTTTTCTTGGGCTGTGCTAGCCTGATAAATGATATTTATATAGATCAGCACTTTACCCAGTTGGCTATACAGGAATATTTATTCAACCACAGAATTCTTAGATTTTAGGATGATTCCGTGACCAAACTCTCTGAAGAAAAATATGCAGATTATTGAATTTTTTATTAATCATAATGATAATAATTGAGTTCTGACATCAATGGTGAACAACCCCAGAAGAAGGAAAGCAAGAGCCATCAACACAAAATTAATTTAACTTCATGAGAAGGGTTCTCATATGTTCAGAACCAAAAGGTCATTCTCTCAAAATGGTTCTGGCCCTTTAGTTCATAACTGCTTCCATGTGCTTTCTCTTATGGTCATCTGGTTATATGCAGAAGTGGAAGGAGAGAATACAAACTCAGGAGGATTCAGAGTATTGGTGAGGCTCAGTAAAGAACAAAGAAAAAACAAAGAAGGTGTGAGTCTGGAATGATGCAAAGTTCAGACCAGTGCAATTTAAAAACTTTATTCTAATTAGAAAATTATATGCACTGAGTATAAGTTGTTCAGCAAATTTAGACCGATAAAGGGAAAAAAATAACATTCCTAAGCCACCATTCATGAAATAGCATGAATGTAATATGTAAGAATTTGTGAATTGTGACAATATAGTATTTTATAATTTTACTTACAATTATGTAATAAATATTTCTGATGTGAATACTTAATTATAATGCTAACATTGTTTTTCATATGTATATAACTATAATTGAAATAGTCAATCTTTTATTTTGAGCACTCATAAAATATTTTGTTTTCACTATCAAAAGCAAAATTTTGATGATAAAATTTTATAATTGTGTTCATGGAAGTCCAATTGTTATGTTAATATGTTGTAAAGTTTCAAAAGAGTTTTATTTAAGTGGGATGCAAAACAGATATTTTAAGAATGTACTTAAATTTCAAATTCTTGATTGTTTTCTTTGCTGTGAAGAAGCTTTTTAGTTTGATTCAATCCCATTTGTTGATTTTTTGATTCTACTTCTTGTGCTTTAGGAGTCTTGATAAGGCCATCAGTTCCTAAGCTGACATGATTTGGGCCTACTTTTTCTTCTATTAGGCACAGGGTCTCTGGTCTAATGCCAAAGATAGAAAATCTTTGCCTCTTGCACTTTAGAAAGGATACATAAACAACTCAAAAGATGTTAAACCAAATAACCCAATTAATGGATGGGCAAAGGAACTGCATGGAACAAATATATGAAATATGTTCAACATATCTAGGAGTTAGAGAAATCCAAATTAAAAGTACACTGAGATTTCATCTCACTCCAGTCAGAATGGCATTTATCAAAAATGCAAGTAACAATAAATGTTGGCAAGGATGTGGGGAAAAATGTACACTCATAAATTGCAGGTGGGATTGCAATATGGTGCAACCACTCTGGAAAGCAGTACACAGATTCCTCAAAAACCTTGGAATGGCAACACCATTTGACCCAGTTATTCTACTCTTTTATATATACCCAAAGGGCTTAAACTCAGCATACTACAGTGACACAGCCACTTCAGTGTTCATAACAGCTGAATACACAGTAGCTAAACCATGGAACTAGCCTAGGTACTCTTTGACAGATAGGAAATTTGGTACAAATACACGATGTAATACTACTCAGTAATAAAGAGAAATAAAATTATGCATTTGCTGGTTAATGGATGAAGTTGGAGAATATCATGCTAAGTGAGATAAGCCAAACCCCAAAAAACCAAAGGCTGAATATCCTCTCTGATACACCCATACTAACTAACAATATGTGTGGCTAGTAGGGAAGAATAGAAGTACTTTGAATTAGACAAAGAGGAATGAAGGGAAGGGACAGAGAATGGGAATAGGAAAGATGGTAGAATGAATCAGATATCACTTTCTCATGTGCACGTTTACATGACCAATATAATCTACATCATGTAAAATCAGACAAGTGAGAAGTTGCACACCATATATGTATACATGTTAAAATTTATTCTGTCATGTATAACTAATAAGAAAAAAATGTACTGTAAACAATTTTAGGGCAGTTTTAGAATCAAAGGAAAATTGAGCAGTTAAGTATAGACTTCCTATAAATTTCTGCCTTTATACTCTTGCAATCTTCTCTAATATTGGCATGTCACACCACAATGATACATTTGGAACATGGACCATTGTCACTCAAGTCTAGAATCTTCAAAAGGGTTTGTCTTGTGTGTTCTGTGGGTTTGACAAATGAGTACTGATGTGTTCACCATTATCGTATCATACAGAATAGCTTCAATGCCCTGAAAGTCCAGTGTGGTCCACCTATTCTTCCCTTTCTCCAAACCTCTGGAATGACTGACCTTTGTACTATCTCCATAGTTTTGTCTTTTCCAGAATATCAAGTGGTCAGGATCACAGAGCACATAGCCTTAACAGATCAACAATTTCACATAGTAATAGGCATTTAAATTTTGTCCATGTCTTTTGATGGATTGAAGATACATCTCTTCTTAGCACTTATATTCTTTTGTATAAATATAACATTATTTGTTCATTAATTTACTTGCTGAAGAACATCTTGGTTACATCCAAGTTTTGGCAATTTACAAATATTGCTATTGTACACATTTGGATGCAGGTTTTCATGTAAGCATAAACTCTCTTGGGTAAATACCAATGAAAATAATTACTGAATTTTATTATAAAAGCATGTTCAGTATTGTAAGAATTTTAAAACTCTCTTCCAAAGTGACTGTACTACTTTAGAGTTTTATGACAATAGTGATTACTTTTGCTTCACTTTCGACATAACATTTAGGTTTGTGTTTTGGGTTTTGCTTCTTCTTCATAGATGCATAGTGATGTCCAATTGTTTTAATTTGCAATCCCATGATATCACATGATGTTGACTATTCTTTCTTATGCTAATTTGTAGATTCTTAGCTGAGGTGACTCTTCAAATATTTTGTGTATCTTTTAATTTTGTTATGTTTATTTTTGAACTTCAAGATTTATTTGCATATTTTAGATAACAGTCCTTTATCAGATTTATATTTTGCAAACATTTTGCCTTATCTGTGGCTTGTACTTTTATTCTTTTGACAATGTTTTTCACCAATATGAAGTTTTGTTTTGCTTTCATTTAAATGATGATGAGCTTGTTAATGATTTATTTTATGTATTGTAGCTTTGGTATTGTATCTCGTAGGGGTTTCTGCCATGCCCTGCATAGATGAGAAAAGAGTTAACTGCCAGAGGATGATGTTGGCTATAAATCAATTAATTATGAATAAACTTATCTAATCAATAAATACACAAGAGCCAATACTCTTCTTAAATGAAAGGAGGTGTGGCAGATCAGGCCATACCAGATCTGTCTTCTAACAACATGGAATAGCCCATCAGTCCTTTATTTATAGTCACAAAGATAAAGTGGTCTGGAACTGGAAGAGCTGCTTCTGTGATGAACAGGATTGGTGGATTAGGGGAGTCAATTTGCTCAGGGAAACTATCATAGAACCAGACAGGGAATCACTCCCACACAGTGCCACATACTGCCCAGGGCTCTGGGACAGTCCTTAGTGGCTGCCATTTCCTAAGAGTCAGGCCTCTGGTTTCCATGGCTAAACCACATCTGATTCTGCTAGATAAGAAGGGCTCCCCACGGTATTTAAAATATTATTGCCAAAATTTGAATCATCTCAATTTTCTCCTCTGTGATCTTCTAGAAATTTTAGAGTTTCTCCTTACATTTAGGTCTATAATCCTTTCTGTGTTAATTTTTGTAAAGTGTGTAAGTTCTGTCTCTAAATTTATTTATTTTTGTGCAAATGTCCAGTTATTCAATTACTTGAAAAGGCTAATGTTTGATGAATGAATTACCTTTGATCCTTTGTCAAACATCAGAAGACTATATTCCAGTGAGTTTGTTTCTGGGTTCTCTTATTCATCCAACTATTCTTTCTTACAGCAATACCATACTGCCTTGACTACTGCAGATCCATAATATGTCTTGAAGTTGTGTAGTTTCAGTATTCTAACTTTGGTTTTCTTGAATTCATGTTGTTGAATTTAAAAGTCAATTTCAGAAGAACTGATTTTTTAGCAATATTGAGTCTTTTAACCATGAATGTGGAATATTTCTCCACTGATTCAGTTCTCTGAATTATTTCATTAGATGCAATTTCTCCCATAGAGACCTTGGATATATTTTGTTGCATTTTGTGGGTGCTAGTGTAAATACTATTGTTTTTAATCTCAATTTTCACTTTTTTTCCTTAAAATATAGGAAATAAAGAACTTTCTAATATTAACCTCATATTTTCCAACTTTGTTATAATTGCCTACTCGCTCCATTATTATTATCGTTGGTGTTATGATTTTTCTACATAGACAATTATGTCACCTGCAAAGTTTTATTCTTACTAGTTATTTCCTTATTTGTCCTAATCTTTAGCTAGGATGACATAACATGCTGAAAACCAATATTGAAAGAGTACATTCTACTTTGTTTCTGAGCAAAAGTTTTTAACTTTCTCAAAGTTCTTGTTTACACTTGATAGTATTTTTTAATTCTAAAATAGAGACCCAGACATTTTCAATCATTTTAATTTTCTGATTTACCAGTGAATTTAAGCATATTGATATATCTATATTTACATTTTATATACACATTTTGGTGAATTTTTTCAAATTTCATTTCTTTACTTTTTATTGGTAGCCAGAGGACTTTTGTGAATCACTAAAAATACATTTGAAAATCAATATATATTTTCAGTAATTTTAATGACTACTGACATTATTAAGACAAAAATTTAAAAACCTGTAATTTTACTGCTTAGAATAACCATTTTCAATATTCACATATATACACTATTTTAACATTTAAATTATATCATATATATTCCATATAACCTAATTTTATATGCAAATATGGGGCAACTAAAAAATCTCAAATATTCATGAATCATTTAAATTTTAAAACAAAGTCTTTCCCCAGTGATAAATTATATTATGAAAATTTAATTATGAAAACTGGGATATTTTACCATTTAAACTTACTTTAGTTTTTTTTTTTTTTTTTTTTTTGTATCAGGAATTGAACTCAGGGGCACTCAACCACTTATTCACATTCCCAGCTCCATTTTGTTTTTATTTAGAGATAGCATCTCACTGAGTGGCTCAGCATCTCCCCATTGCTGAGGCTGGCTTTGAACTCATGATCCTTCTGCCTCATCCTCTCCCGCTACTGGGATTACAGGCATGTGCCACTGCACCCAGTTTAGGCATAATTAATTATATAATTGATTAAAAACAATCAGTGAATTAGATATTAACCACCTATTTCTAAAAAAAATCCACAATAAAGTACACTTCTTCAATTCAGTAATTTATATCAATTTTAAAGATGAATCCTAAGTAAGAATTTTCTGTTCCAGATATAATGTCTAGTCAATAACAGGCACTTGAAAAGTGGACAAATAATTTAATAAGCAATAAATTAATTGCTGGAGAATGGATACATTCTCATTAAAATTCAGGAGTTCCTATCACCAAACTAATAAACTGTATTTTAACATTCCACTGATGGAGTAGGTTAAGACTAATATGGGTATAAACAACAGAAGGTAGTAGTCAACACTATCATTATGTGAAAATTATTTGAAAAATCCAAGGAATGTCTGAAAACTATTAGAATTATAGATTTCTATATGTGAGCATATATATGAATATATACCAATTAATAAAAATTAACGAGAATATATATGAATATATATCAGTTAATAAAAATTAATCAAATAGAGATGACAATAAAAAAGAAAAGCTTAAGTAATTAAAACTATTTTAAAGTAATTAAGTGTTACAAAACACTTGAAATAAAGTTAACAATGAGCAAGGTAGTCAATAAGAGTCTACTTAAGAGAGAAACTGTGACAATGAAGACTTGTATAAATTTTTTCCTTGATAGAAACATTGATTATACTGAAACACATCCGAGGGTCCTCATATCATCTGTGAATCATGAATAACTTTAGTCTATTTCTGTGCTCCACCTTTATTAACATAAACATAAGCATGGATGACAAATTGTTGCATTTCAGTTTGAAACCAAAGTTACCTCCTGTTGAAGTCTGAGCTAACCTACTTTTGCCTACACAAGAAGCTGATATAAATTTTGTTTTACTGTGTAGTCAGGGCAACATTTCTATCCATCTTTTAACACCAAAGTCATACCCATCTCCACCTTGATACTCAGTAGGCCATGAAGAAAACATTAATATAGGAGCAAGTCTTCAGGTGAGAGAGGGAGAGAGAGGTCGAAATAAGAAAGAGAAGACACAAACTCTGCCACAATCTTTGAACTTGAATCAACTTCATGCTTCACCTATCATTTATTTAAAAACCCCAATTTTCTTCTCATCCCCTAATTAGAACATTTATAAGCCAGTTTTCTTTTTCTTACTTGCTTCCCATTGGAATTTCACCTGAAAAGAGGTTCTAAGTTGAAATTGCAGAATGAAAGGATAGAGTGATGCCCCCACTTCCCCTGAACCTGTACAAGGAGACATCATCTTTGTCATAGGGTTCATATTTAATTTTAAAAGGGCACACAGTAGATATTTATAAGGGATAGTTTAAGTGAAGCAGAAGTGTATAATAACACGGATATCACGTTGGGAACTTGCATGAATCAGTCTTCTTCATTTCTCTAGTGTAGACAACTGCATGAAAACACAAAACACTTAACCATATCATCTTCAAAATGAGGGCACTAGTAGGACTTGCCTCTTACTGCTATGATACAGATTAAAGGGCTTATTATCATCATGAAGAAAAGGAAAATATTGGGAAGTGGAGGCCGGAGACTGGGACACATCTGGCAGAAGAGAATTGGAGTCTGTATGAGCCCTGGCCCCAAGTATCATCACCGCCTGGTAGCCTCGTTGGAAGCCCCTCCCTACTAAGTGCCTCTCTGTGTAACACCGGCCCCCACCCCCACTCTCACTGGTACCACTACAGGGGGGCCGGCCATGGGGGGTTGGGGAGGAGCAGCACGACTCAACCGACTAGCTGTTGGGAACAAGATCTGTTTTAGCTGGTCCTGTGAGGGGAGACTGCAGTGGGAAAATCCAGTCTTGTCCTCCGCTTTGTCAAGTGACAATTCCATGAGTACCAGGAGAGCACGATCAGAGCAGCCTTCCTTACACAGACTGTCTGTTTGGACGACACAACAGTCAAGTTTGAGATCTGGGACACAGCTGGAAAGGAGGTAACACAGCCTGGCCCCATGTACTACCCTGGCAGCCCAGGCTGCCATCGTGGTCTCTGACATAACCAAAACAGATACATTTGCAAGGGCCAAGAACTGGGTGAAGGAGTTACAGAGGCAGGCCAGTCCCAACATCATCATTGCACTCAGGGGTAACAAGGCAGACCTGGCCAGCAAGAGAGCCATGGAGTTCCAGGAAGCACAGGCCTATGCAGATGACAAGTTTGCTGTTCATGGAGACATCAGCAAAGATTGCAATGAACATGAATGAAATTTTCATGGCAATAGGTAAGAAGCTTCCCAAGAATGAACCTCAGAATGCAGCTGGTGCTCCAGGAGGGAACTGAGGGGTGAATCTCCAGGAGAACGACCCAGCCAGCCCGAGCCAGTGATGCAGCAACTGAGCCCCCCTTGCCTGCCACTGTCCCCACCTCGTCCACCTGAATGACCCAACTGGAATTCACTCTAACCAATTGCACTTAACAACTCGGGCCACCACTGGGGGCAGGGGTGGGGCCCATCATGATTTCTCCATATAACTTTGATCCTAGGCTGGAGGGAGTTATTCCACCTGCACATTTCTGTACAAATACTAATTCGATTTTAAGTCTTAAGTCACTTTTTAAATATATATGATCTGCTCTTCCCACTTCCCCCCTTTCTACTGTACTCTTCCGTTTGTCCTTTGCTGGTAGTAGCCACATGCTCCAGCCCCTTCCCCTTGTCTGTGGGGTCGGGTCTCAGAACAACCCTTCCTTTCCCTCTTGCTGAAGAGCAACCTTAGCAAGAGAACCCACAACCTTAACTTGTTGGGAGTGGTCTTAGTCTGGGGTGGTGGGCAGGCCCTGGACTGGGAAGGGGACAGGTAGCTCTTCCCTCAGATGGCTGTCATCAGACTGCAGCCCCCTTTCCACCCAACTCCCAGCTGGAAGAGAAACTGCAGCATTATTGCAGCATCATTGTGACAGCCACACATCCATTGCCCATGAACCCTCCACCCTCGGTCACCTGACCTCTGGCTCTGAGCCCTGTTCTGACCAAATCAGAAGATGAGTATTTGGGGGTGGGTGGGTAACAGGGGGGAGTGGTAGGGGATGGAACCAACTTTTTCTGCATTTTGCATTGTATATTTTCTTCAACATGTAACCAATCAGTATCTTATCAGTATAGTTAGACAATCGATTAAAAAAAAAAAGAAAGAAAAGGAAGATATTTTATCCTCTGTTAAGGCACTATCCTCTGTGAAAGAGGAATAATGCTGAAAAGAAATGGAGAAGGGACATTTAGCTGCCAATATAAAAGTAGGCAAAAGATTATAAAAAAAGAATTAAACAAAGACATCCAAACTTTTTGTATGAACTAAGATTGCTACAAAGAAATGGTTTCTGTACCTTTGCGAATATACAGAGAACATAGAAGAAATAAAAAACAAATGTACAATTATATATAATTTTAGAGAAAAAGAGATGTCAAGTAATCTTATATTGTCAGAATTGCATTATCAAGAAAACAAGTTTAAATTAAAGACATTTTAGAAACTTGAGATAATTGCTCAGGTAATAGCAATAATAGCTTAATCTTAAGAGACTCTTTCTATAAATAAAATTCCCTAGGATAATTTTATAGGCACAGACAGGCACAAACACACACACACACACATGCACATACGCAGAACTGGAGGTGTAGTTACAGGTCTATATCTCAACCTTTTAAATAGTAATGCCCCCCTTTATGGTGCATATCATATTCTCACACTAAGATATGAAATAAAGCTTAATGATTCTGACA
Source organism: Sciurus vulgaris (assembly GCF_902686455.1). Taxonomy (NCBI): domain Eukaryota; kingdom Metazoa; phylum Chordata; class Mammalia; order Rodentia; family Sciuridae; genus Sciurus; species Sciurus vulgaris. The sequence goes on along the minus strand of NW_027632871.1, from coordinate 1,956,479 downwards.
GTGTGCAAGCTAATTGTGTTCTTGGTGATTGAATGTTTCATAATTATCAAAGCTGGGACAGTCTCTACTTATATGAGTAATGTGAATTACTGAATTGAAATTCTCAGAAATGTTTTTCTACTGGTAAGGGTTTCTTTGAGTTGCATGCAGGAGACCATCTTGGAGACCTCTCTATAATCATGAATTATCTGCTTTTTTGACTAGAATGTTTCATGAGGCTGCTTCAAAATCTCTTCCCAATACCACAGACTCCAGTTGCTACAAATTTGCAGCACAAGGAACAAGTCCTACCTGATTGCACTTTCATTATCATCCTTATGTACCACCCTTTGTAATTAAAATTTCCTCATATTGATGGGACTCCTTGTTCTTTCTATCGGCTATTTTTTAGGTTAGCCTCTATCTTATAGGTAAGCAAGACTTTTCTTGGTTTTCTTTTTTTTAATTATTTTTTAAATTTATGATTTTATTTTTCTCTTTCATATGAAAAATTAGAAAGTAATGAGTCAGAGACTTGGTTCAAGTAATAACATTTAAGAATGTGAGGATCTTCCTTAGAATATGAATTTTTCCTAAAAATAATATATACTATATTATATATATATATAAAATATATTATATAAGAAGGGTATAGTTGAAATTTATGGCCCACCACATCAGGTTCAACCACAAGAACTGGATCCTAATCAGAATACATTATACTCTGTGTATATATAACATGTCAAAGTACATTCTACTATCATGTAACAAAAGAAAAAAGCTCTAAAAAATTTGTGACCCCAGATTACATTACTAAGAATGAAACATATTTGCATATCTTGGTATCTATGCTTTAGTCTCTTGGTCTTCGAGATGAATGTAGTTACATCTGTCATAGTTTCCTCTGAGCTTGAAGGATTATTACAGAAAAAGCACTTAAGAAGTATGAATTTTGCTTTCTCCTCTCCCAGCGCCGGCGGCGGGGAGCGGCACGCGGGGATCGGGCCGGCGGCGCAGTTGCAGCTCGGAGCCCGCGGGCCGCCGGGGCCGCTCGAGTGGACCGACGTAGGGTTCAGCTCGGGTCCGAGGCCCCGCGTGCGGCAGAGGCCGAGGGGTCGTCGGGGCCCCGGGGCGAGCGGCCGGGGCGCCGGCGGGCGGCGCGATCAGTATGCTTGCATGGATCCCGGCGCCAAGCTGCAGAGGCGTGCCTGGGGCAGCGGCGGCGGCCTGGGCGCTGGCTCCCCTGCGCTGCCCGGGGGCCAGGCGCGCCGGAGGAAACAGCCCCCCAGGCTGGCGGACTTCACGCTGCAGGTCATCATCATCGGATCCCGCGGGGTGGGAAAGACCAGCCTGATGGAGCGTTTCACGGACGACACCTTCTGCGAGGCCTGCAAGTCCACCGTGGGTGTTGACTTTACAATCAAAACTGTAGAGCTAAGAGGAAAGAAAATTCGATTACAGATCTGAGACACAGCAGGTCAGGAGAGATTCAACAGCATTACCTCAGCTTATTACAGAAGTGCCAAGGGGATCATATTAGTGTATGATATCACTAAGCAGGAGACATTTGATGATTTGCCAAAATGGATGAAGATGATTGATAAGTATGCTTCAGAAGATGCTGAACTTCTCTTAAGTTGGAAATAAGTTGGACTGTGAAACAGACAGAGAAATCACCAGACAGCAAGGTGAAAAGTTTGCACAGCAGATAACTGGGATGGGATTCTGTGAAGCAAGTGCCAAGGACAACTTCAATGTGGATGAGATATTTCTGAAACTTGTTGACGATATTCTGAAAAAGATGCCTCTGGATATTTTAAGGAATGAGCTGTCCAATAGCATTCTCTCATTACAACCAGAACCTGAAATCCCACCGGAATTGCCTCCACCAAGACTGCATGTCAGATGCTGTTGATTTGCTACTTTGGAGACAAGGTGGAAATGATTCCTGAAGAGGGGAAAAAACATTCTATTCTGCACTACAATCATTTTGACAATTTCCTTTCGCACTTTGTAATCCAAGTCAGAGCTATACACTAACTTGTAAATATGCAAATATGCAATCCTGGGTAAGTTTGGATTATAAATTATATATTTCCCTCCAAATTATATTTCTTTCATCCCTAGTACACATACACTGGGAAACATAGTACTTCTAATATGAAGAATGGGAGAGATGAAAGGTATAATGTTTCTTAAATAATATAATTGTCCTTGTTAATTATACTATGAGGACAGAAGATATTCTGATAAGAAGAGAGAATGTGGTGCTTTGCTTACTGTTTTAAAGAAAATTTGTAAAACTAACGACTTTTGAGGAAAAAATAAACTATTTTAAGTGCTTTTTTCTTTATTTATAAGACATTTCCCCAGCTGTAGCATCTTTGGAGTGTTTCTGCCATAAAGCAAAGCTCCATTCATAGCTGTTGTTGAAGGTTATTTATTAATGTTCTGTAATGATAGGATATTCCTAGTTAGAGGTTATTTTGACTTGGTCCTGAGGCCACAGAATCTCTCATGGTTTCCTGATAGATGTACCCTATGCTTTTAAGAACAACAAGATTCAAGAAAGAAGTGTTTTTGAAACTATAGAAAAAAGATTTTAAAACAACGCTGCTGTCCTAAACAAATCTTGTTTAAAGGAATTTTAAAGAGATACATTTTATTATATCAAAGAACATACATGTATTTGCCTAAACATTCTGTATCTTTGTAATGATAAAACTTTTCCCCTTTATGGTGAAGCCTATTCCTATTAAGCATAGACTGTGTTCAATATTTGTTTTTTTTTTTTTTCCTTTTTTTTTTTTTTGGTCTGATAATGAATTTGTGAACTCTATCTTTGGTATATCTTTTATTAAACTGCACTGTTTTGTTTAGTCAAGGTAAAAAAAAAGAAGTATAAATTTTTAGAAAACCTCAGGCAGCATATTAAAATATCAGAATATTATTAGTATATACCATGGATGATACTGATTAGATTTAAAACCTTGTTGTAGATTATACACCTGCTTTGTATTTTAACCAGCTTTTCTCCCTTCCTTGATAGTGGATGTTTATAGGAACCAAGGTGGTATTAGGTAAACATTTGTGATTCAAACTATATATGTTGTGGAGATGTAGAATACATAAGTCAACCATTTTTAAAAACTTAATGGAAGAAACATTTCAACCTATGCTTTAAATGTAATGCTTAGATAGCCATCTGAATGAGAGTTAGTGATTTTAAGTTTAAAATTATATATTTATGTTTGAATTCTGTGAAAAGTTCTGAATGTTGTAATAACTGAATTCATAATAATGTTATATATAGATAGAGAAAGAGAAAAAGATGCATATAAACACTCTTCTGTTTTGAAAGCCACCGACAGAGTTAAGAAATCTTAATAATGCTTCATGTGGAACCTAACCCTTAAGTATCCAGCAATGTTATTGCAGCATATTCAAAATTAATCAGCACAATTACAAATGATGTCTCCTGATTCCTTTATAAATTCTACCCAGTAATATGACTCTTAGGATAAAAATTTAGAAAACACACACTTGTAATCTCTTGAAAATATGAAAATTCTACACAATTTCAACAAAAGAATGCACTGGCTTCCAGTGATATATCCTTAAGGGGGGGGGGAAGCTATTTTTCTGAAATAACTACAATGGCATTCATTGTTCACAACTCTCTCATAGTTAGACATTAATGTGAGAATGAACTAGGGGTTTCCTAATTCATCTTCATATTTCTTTGTATGATATTATTCTAACACTTAAGTATGGATTTGAAAAATGTAAAAAGGAGCACGAATCAATTGTAATTTTTGCTACAAACATTCCCCTTTGGAAAGTGCAAATCATTAATCCCAGAAGGTCAGTAAATGATACTTATTAAAGTATAGGCATTGGAGTCAGAGAGGATCAGGAGTAAATCTTAGCTTCCACACATACCAACTGTGTTGACATCAAAAGTTAAATCTCTGTCAGTCTCCATTTTCTAATCTTCTCTGCAATGATCCTTACTTCCAATGAAAAATGCTAAGGTCTAAACAATGGAATGGGATAACTTATCAGGTTCTTATAGTAAGAACTCAAAAATAATAGCTATTACTTATTAGTTTTCAAATATTTTAAATTACCAAAGTTAAGCAACAAATATTAATGCACAGCATCATTAAGTGAGTTCACAAAAATAAACTAGCAGTCAAGATCCTTTACTCATACAATTACTTTTTTATATGAAAGGAAACAACAAAATTGGAGTAGGTATATATAAATATAGAGCAAACATTGCAAGGTTGTTTCAGTCTAATAGAAGAATAGAGGTATTTGATATGAAATAAAAGAACCAACAAATACTAGCTTATTATTAGGACTGAATATTAAATGTGTATTTTATAATTTAAAAATAATATTTTCTTTTTTTTAAGTTTCTTTGAGCAGAAACTGTGACCTTAAATGAAAATAGATTTTATTATTTTAAGACATTAAAATATATATATATTATATATATATAAAACATCTGAAAATTAAAATAAGGGAACTATCAAGAAGCTGAAAATATATGTAGCATAAAAATGAGTAACAGAGGGCTGGGGATATAGCTCATGCACAAGGTCCTGCATTCAATCCTCAGCACCACAAAAAAAAGAGTAACAGAATGAATCAAATTATATTGAACTACTTATTCATATCTAACAGTGTATGCTTTACTATATTCAAGTAATAGTGCTGTTAACATAAGCAAGAAAAAGCAAACTAAAACAAAGAAACAAAACTTAGCAGGAACCAATTCTGGAATGAAAGAATAAAAAGCTTCAAAAATTTATTCCTTTAAAAGCAATAGAAACACTGGAAAAAAATTGTCAGAATCAAATTTTCACAACTCTCAAAATACCAGAACAGAGACAGCAACAGTAGTAAATATAGCACCAAAGTGAGAAAACCAAATTCTAGAATTGCCATGTTTTTATTTTGATGTACAGTTTTCAACATATAACCAACAAAATTATTAATTATGTTGATAAAAGAGGAAAATAGCAATGAATAGGCAGTCTTTTGAGAAAGCCCAGACATTAGATTTTCTAAACAAAACTTTTAATTACCCATTACAATAAATATGTTCACAACTAAAGGAAACCATATCCAGAGAACTGATGGAAAGTGTGAAAACGAAATACCACCAAATAGAGTTTGGATAATTACATAGAAGCCACAAAAATAGACAAAGAGCAACTGTTCAGTTAAGAAGAATGATGCCTAAAATGAAAAATTCACTATAGGAAATCGAAAGCATATTAAAATTGGCAGAAAAATATCAACGATCTTGAAGAAGGTTCTGACATTACCAAGTTCAAAAAAAAAAAGAAAGAAAGAAGTGGTTAACAAATACATATGAAGAGTCATCAAGAATGTTAACATAAAGCAGAGTCATGGAGAAGATCAAGTGCAGCAGATAGAAAAAAAATTAAAGATATAGAGATCAGATTTTTTTCACATTGATGCAAAACATTAATCTACCTATCCAAGAAAGTCAGCATACTTAAATAAAATAAACTCACAGGCACATGCTTAGAATCATCAGTGCCAAAGTCTTCAAAGTCAAAAAAAGAAAGATAATATATAAGCAGAAAGAAACAACTAATTCATGTTTAAGGGACACTCAGTAAAACCAACAATGAAATTCCTACCAGCAATTTTGCAGTTGTAGAATTTAATGGAAGGGGAGGGGCTGGATTTACATCTTGGTAGTGAACTTGCCCATCATGAGCGAGTCTCTGGGCTCAATCCTTGCACTATGGAATAAAAGAAAACAAGAAAAGGAAGTTAGTGGAAACATATTTAAAACTTTCTAAATTAAAGACTATCAACTGAAATTCCATAAAATAAAAGCAAAAATGAACGTAGATTAAGACATTCTTAAATAAACTTTAAATTAGAAATAATTGCTAGAAAACATATTTCACAAGAAGTACTGAAATTTGTCCTTCAGTTTTACATGAAAAGACATAGTTAATAACTCAAATCTACTGAGGAAAATAAAGATCTCTGGCAGTACCTACATAGTTATATGTAAGAGGCATTGTAAGTATGTATTTATTTGTAATTTTTTCTAATACTGATTTTTCAATAGCTGCATAAAGCAATAACAATTCTTTGATTTTGAGTGTACCATATAAAATGATCTAGTTTTAAAAAGTATAATGTCACCAAGGAAAGGGGGAAGGGGACAACTACATGATAACAATGCATTTGCATACTTTTTAAATTGTTAGTATTAACCAATTAATTAATTAATTAAATGGTTTAGCTTACGATCTTAGTTGTAATCCCCATGCCAACCATTAAAAAATTAAGTGAAAAAGATGTAGAAAAGGAAACAAATGGGAATTAAAATACCACACTAGAAAATATTCATTTAACACAAAAGAAAGGAATAGTAGGGTGATAAAAATATGTAATGCATATCAAAATAAGTAATAAAATTATAGACATAAGTGTTCCCTTATTATTAATTACATGGGTTAAGCCACAATAAGATATCATTATCTATTTACTAGGATGGCTATGGTTTTAAAAATTAAAAGAAAGTAACATTTGTTGATGAGAATGTAGAATAATTTCAGCCTACATATATTGTTGTTGGGAATGTTAAATAGTACATTCTATAAATAAAACAATTTAGACATTCCTCAACAAGTTAAACAATACTGCAATACGATCCAGCAATCATATACATAATTATACCCCAAAGATCTGACAACCAATTTTAAACATAAATTTTATACATGAACACCCATATGAGCAATATTCATAGCAACTGAAGAAAAGACACAACTTCAAGTCCATCACCTCATGAATTGATAAAAACGTGGTGTATCTACAAAGTGAAAAACTATTCAGTCACAAAGAGGAATTATATACTGGTAATTGTTACAGCATAGATGAACTTTAAAAACATGTTAAATGAAAAAAGCCAGACAAAGTAAAAGACCACATATTATAAGAATATTTATGTGAAAATTTCAGAATAGGCAAATCCAAAGGGACTTGAAAAAAACTAATAGTAGCCAGGAACTAAAGGAAAAATGGATAACTGGTTAGAAAATTTGGGAATTTCTTGTTCGGCGATAGAAAGGTTCTGGAATGAGGTATTTAAGATAATTTAAAATTCTGATTGTACTGTCACTGGAATGTACACTTCAAATGATTTAAATAGTAAAATTTACAATGTATGTAGATTTGTATGTGATGTATGTGTGTATATAGATACACATATGCACATGTATGCACATATATAATTAAATTAAATAATGAAGTTAAAAATTCCAGCTAGAAGCACAACCTATAAGAATAGACTAAGCAACATGATAAAACTCTATGCCTTTTAAAGGCAATACACTTTAAACTCAAAGATAAAATAGGTTAAAATTTAAAATATGGAAAAAGATATGTCATGCAATCAGTAATAGTAATGAGCTGAATTAATAGAAACCAAATAGAGATTAAGATAAAAAAAGTTAGTAACAAGAAAGATGACAGCTTTTTGTTGTTGTTGTCTTTTTTTTCTTAAATTGGGGATTGAACTCAGGGACACTTGACTACTGAGTCACATCCCCAGTCCTATTGTTTTTTTATTTAGCAACAGGGTCTCACTGAGTTGCTTAGCTTTTGCTGAGGTTGGCTTTGAACTCATGATCCTCCTGATTCAGCCTCCTGAGCTGCTGGGATTACAGGTGTGTGCCACTGTACCTGGCAAGATGGGTACTTTATAATGATAAAAAGTATTGAGAGACACAACAAATATAAATATATATGCATATAGCAACAAAGCCTTAAAATACATGAAACAAATCCAAAAAATTATTGGCCTTTTGGAACCTTAAGTAAGTCAGTTTTTTGGTGAACTTAATGTGGACATTGGTGAACTTGTGTATCTTTATGTTCATAATGATAGGCTATTGTATTTTTTAAACTCCAATAGAAATGCTATTCTCTCTGATCTAAAAACTCATCTTTAGGGTAATTGTTCAAAGTTCATGAGGTCAGAGGAGCTAGCCTGGCATCTGGAATCTGCTGTTTCACAGCTGACAGATTCCAACAGAAGTGTATTTAAATTCTCTAGTAGACAATGTTGGGCAGGGAAAGGGAGGGAGTAGGGCTGGGTCATTAATATACAGGCTACTGTTTTTTAACCATTGACTGTGGGGTAAAGCTAGGGTGCCTAGACAAAACAAAGTCATTCCCTGTTTCTTTCTTTCTTTTCTTTTCTTTTCTTTTCTTTTCTTTCTTTTCTTTCTTTTCTTTCTTTCTTTCTTTCTTTCTTTCTTTCTTTCTTTCTTTCTTTCTTTCTCTCTCTCTCTCTCTCTCTTTCTTTCTTTCTCTTTCTTTTCTTTCTTTACTTATTTGAAGCAAAATAATTTTGAAAAAATATTATTTTTGACAAAAATGGGAGAAAATTCCAATGTCCCTAGCCACGAGAGACCAGTTCTGCTGAGCAGTGAATGGTGAAAACTCAAATTTGAAAAATTTGTGGAAAGGGAAAATTGGCTTTCTGTTAATTGGCAAGTGTTCTAGTGGGACTTTGTTTTTGATGGGGTGTGTTATGTTGTATGTACACACGAATGGACCACAGTCTCAATTGAGTTTATAAAATTCAAAAGGATGGTTGGTTAAATCTTGATTTTTGTTAATTTATCTCAATAAAAGCCCACAGGAACTCAAAAAAATAAATATTATCCCGTGAAACAAAAATGACAAAATTGAGCAGAGAAATAGGCAATATAACAATAAAACAATGGTGAGAGATATCAGTAACCTTCAACAATATATAGAAAGAGTATCAAAATATCAACAAGGAAATTAAAAAGTTAAAAAACAAATGCCAATAAAGCAACTAGATCTCATAGATAATCTACAAATTATTCATAGCAAAGTATACATTCTTTATAAACATGAAGTATTTCCTAGACAGCATATGTTAGGCCATAAAATATGTCTCCATGAATTAAAAATGCTTAAAATCATGCCAGATATATGCTCTTTTGCTTGAATAAGTAATATTAAAAAATCAACAAATGTTAAAATTTGGGAAATCCATGAATATTTGGAGATTAAGATACATAATCCTAAATAATCAAATTCATGAAAAAATATTTAAAATAATCATTATGGCATCTCAAACTTTAGTAGACATAACAAATGGTATGCTTAAAGAAAAATTTATATTTGTAAATGCCTCTGTTAAAAATAAAACTTGAGGTGGTAGAGGACTCCAATATGGTGGAGTAAAGAAAGGATGTACTTCCCACTTGCTCTGCCATTCAGAATTGAAATGACAAGCATACTGGATGGGTATCTGAAGAAAATACTTATAAATAATTATAAATTATAATTATAAATCCGGTGCTGTGAATGGAGGATAAAGGGAAATACACCTGAGCCCAGCATTAGTAGTTATGCTATGTAACCACAAAGATAGGAGCAGCACAAAGGGAAAGAGCAGACTCTTTGGGCACATAAACACCTGTAGAAGACAGTCTGTACCTAGCTTGTTACAAAGACTATACAGCAAACTAATGTTGGAAATACACTCTGTGTTCTCAACTTCTAAGCAAAGAACTGAGGTGGAGATCCAAGGAGTTTATACTATACTAAACTTTGTTCCTACAGGAAACTGAGTTTCTAGCAAATATTTCCACTCATGCTTACTGCATGACCTAAAGTGTACCTGACGAATCATGATTTCCAAACTAGAATAGTGGATCCGAGGTGATTGAAAACAGAGAAATGGAGGAGAGAGCAAGCTGCTTCCCCTTTGAGCTCAGTAGAGTGCACAACCAGCTGAAAAGCATGGGTAGGCATGATTACATTGGGATCAAGAGAGTTCAACCTTCTCTGTCTTTGAACTCTGTGTTGCAAACTACAAACTGAAAGGGATTGAGTAAGTGGAACAGGTGGGCATGATTTCATTGGCCATAGGCAAATGCCACCTGTTTTCCATTTGGAGGGGGCATAAATGACCAGCTGAGAAGGATCTGGTTAAATTGAACAGGCAAGTGTGATTACACTGGGGTCAGGAGAATACAATTTACTCTCCCTTTAAGTTCTGTGGTACAAACAGCTGAATCAAGGAAATTGAACAGGTGGGTGTGATTACATTGTGAATGCAGACTTGGAAGTCCATCTGTGGAGAGGGGTGGTATGGGAAATCTGCCATACATCTTCCAGTGAGAGTAGTCATTTAATTCCCTATGAATAGAACTCTGCAGAGATGCAAAAAATCCAGATTCCCAGAAAAGATTGGTATCTACTCTGCCATATGGGTACAAAGATTTAATCATTCTGGAGTATATACCCAAAACAAAGGTCCAAAGTTCCACATAGGGCTCAATCCCAGCTTCCAGAACTTCCCAAATACATCTGTGTACCACTTTCAACTAGAAAAAGCCAAGATCTAAGATGTACAAAGTCCCAGTAGAAGGTACTTTCAATTCCAATCCCTCTGTGCTAGCAAGCAGACAAGCTAAGAGCCAATTCAGTCAACTACCTTCCAAACCACTCCAGCAATCATATTGGCAAAAATCACAAAAGGAGGATTGGTTTAATAACACCCAGCCCTTGTTCTTAGAGGCCAGTAGCTCAAGAAGTGATGGACAGAAGAACATGCTGAGAGAGGATGTAAATATTCACAACTTTTGCCACCTCAGTAGACAAAACATAATTTTCTATTATGTTTTCTATTAATAATTTTTTTAAATTTTTTGTTGTTTAATTTTATTTGATGATTAATTCATGTTTATACATATACATATGTTGTTTTTACTGTTTTATCCTTTCTTTTCCTTTCATTAATATGCCTTGCCATTTGTTTTTATTTTTGTAAGAGGTAGTGTTTTCCTGGAGTTTTTATTGTTTTTATTTTTGTTTGCTTGTTTGGCTTTTGGGAGTGGAATTGCTTTGCTCTACTTTTTTGATTATTGCATTACTCTCAGTCCCTTTGCACTCTAATAGCAAAATATCTCATTCTCTTTTTTCTTCTCCACTTTCTTCCTTATTAGGGCCTTTGTGTGCTACCTCTCTTCCATTGTCTCTCCTCTCACTTTTATAACTCTCTGATTTATTACTTTCTATAGGTCTATCCTATCAAAAATATTCCTATCTTTCTCTTGCCTTAATAAATCAATTATTTCTCTCTTAATGATTTATATTTTTAATCCATGTAATAGAACCACTATATGATCCAGATATCCTACCTCACAGTATTTACTCAAAGGACTGAAATCAGAATATTATAGTGACACAGGCATATTAATGTTTGTAGGGCAGAATTCACAATAGTCAAGTTACTGGACCAGCCCAGATGCCTGCCAACAGACAAATGGATAATGAAAATGTTGCATAAATGCACAATGGAGTTTTACTCAACCATAAAGAAAAAAGAAATTATGGCATTTGCTGGTAAATAACTACAACTGAACATGATGTTGAGTGAAATAAATCAGAGTCAGAAAATCAAAGGTTAAATATGTTCTGTTACATGCAGAAGCTCAAGAAAAATTAGGAAATAATATTGTGGGAATCCCATGAAAATACAATAGATGAAGAGGATTGAGTGGGAAGGAGGTGGGAGAGGAAAAGGGAGGTATTGTGGAATAAATTTGAACAAATTAATCTCTCTCTGTCTCTCTCTCTCTCTCTCTCTCTCTATATATATATATATATATATATGACTATACCATATATATATATATATGACTATACCATAGTGAATTCTACCTGTATGTATACTTATAGAACACTAATTTTACAAAAGCAATAAATATATTGAAGGAAAAATAAAGAAAATTAATCTCAAATCAGAAATCTAACGTTCTACCTTAAGAAAACATAAAAAGAAGAGCAGATAATCCCACAGCAAATAAAAAGAAGATAAAATATAGGAACAGAAAAAAGTGAAGTAAGCAATAGGAATAAAAGTGACTAAAAGTGTGAATCCAATAGTTCTTTGAAATTAATAAATCATAGACTTTTAAAAATTGTTGACTTAACATCATGAAAACCAATAATGAAAGAAGAAGTGTTGCTATTCTCAACACTGAACAATAAAAAAAGTCCTAAAACACAAAGCACATTCAAAAAGAAAGTGCCAAGCCCAATTTACTGGTTAAATGTTCCAGCTATTTAAGGGAGAAATGATACCAATTATCTACAATCTCTTCTAGAGTGTAAAAGTAGGAGTATTTTCTAACTCGTTCTATGCTGCCAGCATAATGTCAACAACCAAAAGTAGACAGAGATATTACAAGGAAAAAAAGTTAAATCAACATCTCTCAAGAATTTAGATGCAGAAAAAAGAAACAGAAATTACTAAATAAAATTTAACAATATATGAAATGAATTATGCCAGATATCCCTGACTGGTTCAACATTAAAAAAATTTAGGTTTCATGTTTGCAGAAATATGTCAAAATTGACTTTCCTTTCATGTATAACTAAAAAGAATAAAATAATTTAAGGATTTCACCTTATTAAGAGGTTAAAGAAAAAAATCACATGCTTGTATCAATAGAGTTTTTAAAAATTATTTTACCAAATGTAGCCCTAATTCATGCTGAATTTCTCAGGTTGCTAGCAATAGAAGGGGAATATCTACAACTCTGCAGCTATCGGAATGAGCAAGTTTATTTTGTGACAATAAAAGCTCCTGTGACTTTAAAGTTCTATGGTTTATTTTTTACTTACTATAAGCCCATTGAGGTCAGCTGAAGGACCCTGGCCACTGTGGGTGAAGGACAGGGACAGCCCCTTTGTGAGCCAGACTGGAAGCAGGCAGGGGAGAAGTATTGAAAAATGATCAGATAAGCTGAAAGTTACGAGAATAACATTTGATTTTTTTACTGAAACGTCATTCAGCATATCAGCAGTCTCATGGGCTTCTCTTAACTCTTCCACTGGACTTCATCCTTATGTGAAGGGAAGTCCTACTTAGGCTCCTGTTAAAATCTATAAGGCACTTGACATTGCCTGGCATGGGGAGAAGAGTGCTTTTGTTGGAAGAGAGCCACCAAACTCCAGCTCACTTGGTGATTCTGAAGGAGTCATCAGTCACACCTGGATCAGGAAACAGGAAAGGTGAAATTATTTAGAAGGCTCTAATGGCTCCCATGTCCACTGCTTGATAATTGCCTCATTTACTTTTCATCATTGTTGTTAGCTTGCTAGCTGCCTTCTCACTGGAATCTAAGCTACAGGAGAGTAGGAACCTCAGCTAATTTGCTCATCACTCGCTCTACACTGCAGACAACTGAGATTAGCACACAGTAACTGCAGGAAAACCAGAGATTGCATAATTTAATGAATGAAGTACCTTCAAAATATGAAGAACCAGCAGAGGAGTGGAAATTGGTGATGTTTTGTAAATTCAAGCCTACCTATTGTTGTGTGACTCTTTTCTCCTTGTAATGCCTTCAGTATGCTAACTGGCATTTTACAGGGATTTCAAACACTGAATAGACTGTTCATATAAGGAGCTCACTTTCATCAGACCACACTGTGAATCTGGGTTCTGACACTTTGATTGTCTGAATCCCAGCATATCTTACTAGGATGGATAAGTGGACCAGGACCAGAGGAGGTGTGCACTGTCACTGCAGGGACTAAACAGGGTTGTGAAGGACATGGCCTTACAGACACTGACATTACAGGATCAGAACCAAAGTTGAAATTCCTCCTTGGCCCAACCATACTTTGTTCCCAGCACACATTGACTCTCCTTAGTGGTCATGGTCATGAGGTTGGGGCATAGTAATGATGTCAAAGATCACCCTCTCAGAATGGTCATCCCATGGCCACAGAGCCCCTCATTAGTGCAGTGGGAAGAAATCAAGGTGGCTCAGATGGCACCTTTCAGTTGATCATTAGTGGTTTTTTACCCTGTAGGGTGCCAGTTAGTGGTTTTACCATCTAACTCAATTTTAGTCAATTTTACCCTCTAAGGTGCTGACCCCCAGTACATGCCAAATTCCAATTTCATCATTATCTGAACTTCATTTTCATTTCCTTAGAATGCACTGATGGTTCCATTTCGTACAATGAATTTTTCCAGTTCTGTTGCCATATAATGAACACTAGGCAAGTGCCTCTACCCTGTTGTGAGTCCAACTTCCTTCCCCAGGAACCCCATGATATGGCAGCTCTGGGATGTGCACAGTGGCTGTCTCCTGTCCTGGGTAATCTTATTTTTGCATTCTCCCACTATATATAAGCAATTTTTTCAACAGAAAAGAAAAAAATGGTAACTTTTTACATTTTTTCCTGCATGAGTCTGGCTTATATTTGTATACACAGACAAGATCTTTCTTGATCAAAGCTATAGACAAGATTATGATTCTGTGAAATTAATTTCAGGATTGCATGAGCAGGTATCATTAGCAAGAAAGAAGTTCTGGAAATCACAGCAAACAATCCTTTGAACTGTGGTTGCCTTAAGACCTAATTAGTTAGTGTAAATTGGACTAAGTGAAAGTGCACGAGGCTGTTGTCATTAATACAATGGGCCAAGTAGGGGATGTGATGGGCTCATTGGGTTTTAAAATCATATTCAGAAGCATGCGTGTTTCTTGAAGGGGAACTCCACACCTGGGAAGATTCAATACTCTGGGATCTGTGGAGCCCAAGAAATGATTTTTCATTGAATTTTGCCCACCTGAGAAGTATTGAAAAATGATCAGATAAGCTGAAAGTTATGAGAATAACATTTGATTTTTTACTGAAATGTCATTCAGCATATTAGCAGTCTCAAGGGCTTCTCTTAACTCTTCCACTGGACTTCATCCTTATGCGAAGGGAAGTCCTACTTAGGCTCCTGTTAAAATCTATAAGGCACTTGACATTGGAGGTGCTCCAGGGGTATGTGTGTGGGACTGCCTGGTCAGTGGAGGGTCAGGGGGCCTGCTCTTGGCTGGTGCTTAATTCCCATCTCCTCTGATTGTTTTTATTATTTTCTTTGCTCTTTTGCTACTGAAATTCTTCATAGTGTATTGAGTATCCAAGTGCATTCATGATGGCTGACTCAAGGTTGGTGCTTTAACTTCTTGGAGAAAGCAAGCCATCACTGTCATTCTGAGTATCTCTGAGAGGCAGGTACTCCTAGCACTCAGATTCTGCTTCCACCTCTTCCTGAGTGGCTCCTTTCAGGGAGATGGTGTGGGGCCCAAAGGGCAGTGCATAGATGACACACTTGTAGGAAGGAACAGTGACCTGAAGGTCATGGGGTATGAATGAAATATTGGAATCAACACTGGGAACTAGGAAGGACTTAAGGTAAATGTTGAAACAAAATCTTGAAAAGGGTAACAAAATTTGTGAAACCACATAATCTAATTTAAAGCTTACTATGAAATTACAAAAATCAAAATGGTGGGATAGTGACATAAGGGCAAAAAAATAGATCAAACAGAACAGAATGTAGAGTGTAGAATTATATGTATACATACATGGTGGCTGATATTCATGCATATGACAAGCCAGAAATGGAGAGAAAATATTTGCAATACTTTGTCTGATACAGGACACACACAAACACACACACACACACACACACACATATATTATATATGCTCTATAATTCAATGATAAGAAGTACTCATAACACAACTGTAATAAATCAATCAATTTAAAAAAAAAGCCAAAACACTGGATCAGTTACTATAACAAAGAAGATAAATAAATAGTTCATACGTGAAAACATGGTCAATAAAACTATAGTTTAGGAAGGGGAATTGAAACCACAGTAACATACCAATATGCACCAATTTGGTAGCTAAAATTAATATGACTGACAATACCAAGCACTAAGATTTGCAGCAAGTAGAATCTCCTATATGTTGTTGACTGAAAGTGTAAACTTATACAGCCACTCTGCTTATAGCTATTTACCAAAAACATATGATGACATTATGTTCATGCAGAGACTAGCATGCAGGTTTTGTTCATTCTACCTGGTCCTTTTGTTTTGTAAGTTCATCACAAATCATTCCGTTTCAGCTACGGTCCTAATATTTGCCATATATTCATTATCACTACCCTGTGGTGTTACTGAAATTGGCTCACACTGTTCATAGCTAAATGACTTATTCTTCTCCCAGGCTGATCTCACATTTTCTCCACTCCATTTGGCAAAGATTTAGAGCAAGAGTTATGATTATCAAGGCTGCCAATGGCATTTTCTAAATATCTTTTTTCTGTCAGAAAAGAAAAAAAAAATTCTTATATTCCTCTCAATTTTCCCAATACCTAGCGTACATATTACTCAGTGCTTTGTCTCCAAGGATTTCTAAAAGCTTTGCCCTTAATTTGCCAACCCTCAAGCTTCCCTAAGGGACTTTAAGAAAATGTTACATAAATGTAACTGAACTTCAAGTAAACACAACAGTTAAGGCTTTAAATCAATTAACAAGAGCCCTCCTCCAAGGCTCTTCCTCTCTCCTGTGGCTCTAGGTTCCTCCTGGAACACCTCCCTCCGCCTGAGCAAAGCCTGCTAGCATATCCTGCAGGATACTTGTGACACAGGTCAACACCCCTGGGTTTCTGTTGGTCTGAGAACATCTTTATTTCTCCTTTACTCTCGCAGAGGCCTTTCATTGGACATGGAATTCCACATGGTGATTTTTACTTTTAATACGTTACAGGTTGCAGGTTGCATATCATTCTTTTTCTTGAGCAGATCTGTCCTGTTTCACCAGTTTGAAAACTAAACAACTCATTACCTCTAATGGACATAAACCAACCCCAAACAGTTAATATCCTGAGGGCCTGCCCCAGTGAATTCACACATATTATCTTATTCCAAACTTAAGTACAATGAGAAAAAAGGAAAAAAAAAAATCCAAAGCTTAAGTTGCTTATAAATTATAGAGTTTAAAAGCAAAGAGAGTAACTGGATAGTACAGCCCTGGTCATTAAACATTAGCATTTTGTACCTCAGTTTCCTGACTTTTCAGGATAACAGCACTGAAATAAAATACAAAGCATCTTCAATGCTTATTTTTAGAGGCCAAGGAGTACAAAAATATTTGAACATAGGATAATGTGAGACAATATTTGGAACTTGAACAGATACTGGAATTTTGAAAAAAGTAAATGAATACCACAATAGGTAATAATTTCATAGGAGAAAAAGACCTTCCAAGTTGTCTAGAGGAACAAAAAGGGGCTAATTTTATGGATTGGTTTGTTGTAATGTGGACACAGGAACAGTATCTAAATTATTCAAAAGCATATCTAATCTATTGAATGAAGCAAGTTACTTGTGAGAAAAAAATGTGAACTGATTTTCCCTGTCTCCATGAGAAAGGTGAGCTAGCACCCAGTTAGGTCACATGTTTATATGATTTTTTTTTTAAAGCTGGTCATATGATTTCTAAACCTGAAATTGAGTATTTGTTTTCATTTTGGTAGAGGGGATTGAACCCAAGGATGCTCTAGCACCAAACTACATTCCGCCCTTTTGATTTTTCTGATTCAGGGTCTTGCTGAGTTGCTGAGGCTGGCCTGGAACTTATGATTCTCTTGCCTCAGCCTCCTGAGTAGCTGGGACCACAGGAATGCACCACCATGCCTTTTTCAAATGATGATTTTTGAACACAAAATTATGTTAACTTACTAGAGCTGGGCACGGTGGTACACACCTGTAATCCCAGCAGTTCAGGAGGCTGAGGCAGGAGGATTGCAAGTTCAAAGCCAGCCTCGGCAGCTTAACAAATCCCTAAGCAATTTACAAGACCCTGTCTTTAAATAAGATACAAAAAGGGCTGGGGATGTGACTCAGTGGTAAAACACCTCTGGGTTCAATCTCTGGTACCAAAAACAAAACAAAAGGAAACAAAAAAAAACACCTATAGTTACTTACTAAAGACTTCAAGCACTTACCCCAACATTATTTAATTTCATCTTTTATTTTCTGGTACTGAGGATTGAACCTAGGGGCACTTTAGCCACATCCTCAAGTTTAATTTTTATGTTTTTATTTGTTATAATTAGTTGAGACAAGAGTCTCACTAAGTTGCTTAAGGCCTCACTAAGTTGCTGAATTTGAGATCCTCCCACCTTATTTTTCTGAGTCACTGAGATTAAAGGTATATGCCACCAAGCCTAGCTGTATTAACTCATTTTACAACAGTGTTAAGTAAGCAGGGCAGGTATCATGATCACACTTTATAAAAAAGAAGTTCAGTGTGCTTACCACTTCCCAAGACCACCTGGAACTGGGTCTAGGACTAGAAGGCAAGGTCTTTCCTCCCCAGGGTCTGCCCATGTCATGATAAGGACAGTTGCTCAGGAGCAGGAAATCTCGTATCTAGTGCCAGGGCCACCCCAGTGTAGCCCACTTTATTATCCAAATGGTTCAATGTTTCCCTGTATCATAAAACATTTTCAGAAAGACAAAAAGAAAAAAAAAGAAAAAAAAAAAAAGAAAAAACCCTCATTCTATATCCAAAAGCTGCATGGGGTGCTGAGATGGTACCTAAGAGTCTAGCACTAGCAAGCTTACATGGTTAAAAAGTGTCTCCTGACACTGTAGTGCTTTGTTTTTACTATGATGTTCATGAAAATGATTTAAACCCACAGAGCTCCAACTGGTGATTGAAAAATTACTGATAGCTGGAGGCATAAGTTGACATTTTAAAAATCGTAATCTATTCCAATTTCAAAGAACTTACCTAACTGGATTGCTTTCATTTTTGTTAAGTAGATGACTAAATCCTGGAGATAAATTTTCTTTAGGGGGTTGCTTTGGATGACAATCCACAGTCACAGGTGCTGACATAAGCTCTCTTTTTGCTAAAGAAGAAATTAAAGAGAAAACATTATTTTCCTGTTTTACTATGCATTATGATGGCAGAACAGCATTTCAACACACAACTTTTTCCTAGTTTTAAAAATAAAATTGCATTGTAAAACTTCCTGAGAAATAAACAAGTGTACAAAAAATAAAAATAAATAACCCATAACCCTGATATCTCAAGGAAACCCTTGTTGCTCTTTTAGTAAAGCAGAGTGCGACATTAGTGCTCTGGCTCAAAACTGGTTTTCCAGGTGGACTGGAAGTAAGATAGGAGAGCCCTACACAGTGATCACCCCTGCAGCACCATAAGGACAAGTCCCCAGCTGGGTTAGGGAGGAAATGAGGATAGAAACTCAATGCCTCCATTGTAAAACAAACCTGTACCTGACTGAGCAGAGGTGACTGATGCCAACTAACTGAGGCCAAATCTATCAGAATCACCTTCTGTTTCCAGATGAGCATGAACTGAGTTGTTGGAATTAATGTCTAGTAACTGTCTACTATCCCAAAAACTTTGAAGTGGTATCAGTTGCAAATGATTTACTAGATATACAAAAATATCCCACTTAAATACACTGAGATTTCTTAAGTGATGCTGGCAGTATGTGTGCATTGGGTTTTACTTAATTGAAGATGACTGTGTTTAGACACCCTTTGCTCAGGGCACTCCACCATTAGGAAACAGAATACACAGCTCAGATGTCACTCTCTTCAGCCCAAGAAACACATGTCTAACCTTTACTTGGAGTACTGGATTTATGATTTGCAGGTGGTAAAGATGATGATCTTAGTGAGACACAATTCTGTCTCTTTTGTCTCTGTTGGGAACATTTCTCTGGGGAAGGCTTTGCACTGATGGAAGATTTAGTTTGCTGAGAATTCACTAATTCTGTAGCAGTCAAGTGGGGGAAAATCCCTCACACGTTAGGCAAGCGCTCCACCACTGAGCTACGACTCAGCCCTGCCTGTGTCTAATTTTCAAATAACTTATTTCAAATAATTAACATGTATGACATTATATATAAAGAAAATATACTATCACTTGTATTTATACATACAAAAAAAGAACACATACCTTGCTTAAAGGTCCCCCTTAGTAAAAGTAGTTTCCTGCTTACAATGGTGGGTGGGTTCCTCTAAGGGGCAGGCTCTGCCCACCTGTGTTCCAGGAGAAACGCATGATGAGTTTTCTCCTGCAGGACTCTCATGCACCAAATCCAAAAAAGGAAAACTCCTCCTCTTAGCTGGACAGGACCCTACTACTTCAGTGTGCAGCAGCTAGCCCTATATATACCTCTTGGGAAAATGCTATTGGTTCACATTATGCTAATAAGGGTTTGGAAAAAGTAGCAATGCCATTGGTCCAAATTCACAAACTATCTGTGCAACCACGCCCCCAGGGGAAGCGGAAGTGAGAGCAGAGCACGTGAACCAACTAAGAGACTGCTTCCTTTTTTAAGAACTCATTAGCAGATGAGCCTTGGCCAGAGCAAGGCAGCCGTTTTAGGTGCTCTTGCTGCCTCCAAGACACCTGAGGAGCTCCTGCCTGGGCAGACGCTGGAGGAGCCAAGGCCGCCGGAGCCGAGGCTCCCGCTGCTGGAACCGAGGTGGCCGCTGCCCCCCGGAACCGAGGCCTCCAGAAGTGAGACCCCCTGCCAACAGCTGCCCGTGGAATCGAGGCCGCCAGAACTGAGGGCCCCGCCGCTGCCACAACTGAGGCCACCGCCGGAACCGAGGCTGCCGCTGGAACCGAGGCCGCCACTGTAACCGAGGCTGCCGCCGCGGGAACCGTGGCCGCTGCTGCTACCCAGGAGCCCCTGGAGCACAGGAGCCGCTGCCAGGGGACTCAAAGCCTCTACCTCTGCTGCCGCCGCCGCCACCCAGGAACCCCTGGAGCACAGGAGCTGCTGCCAGAGGAGTCCAAGCCTCCATCTCCGCTGCCGCCTCCGCCATTAGAGCTGCTGCTGCCGCCATCCAGGAGCCCCTGGAGCACAGGAGCCGCTGCCGGAGGACTCAAAGCCTCCACCTCTGCTGCCGCCGCCATCCAGGAGCCCCTGGAGCACAGGAGCTGCTGCCGGAGGAGTCTAAGCCTCCGTCTCCGCTGCCGCCGCCTCCGCCGGAACCAAGGCCGCCGTCGCCACCGTTAGAACTGCTGCTGCCACCACCCAGGAGCCCCTGGAGCACGGGAGCTCTGCCAGATGAGTCGAAGCCTCCGTCGCCGCCGCCGTCCCACTGGAGCACAGGAGCCACCGCTGAAGCTGTTTTGGGAGCACTGGCACCAACCTCACCGCTATCGTCTTCTCCTGGAAGCAGGAGTCTTTGCTGCCACCCCCACTGTGTCTAGAGCGCTGCTGCAGCCACAGTCACCACGTCCAAAACAGGAGGCTCCGCACAGCAACCAGAGTGCAGGAGCCAACATACCACTGATGCTGACTTCAAGACACAGGATTATCCGCTGCAGCTGGAGCACAGGAGCCAACATTACCACCGTCATTCTGTAGTGAATGCAGGAGCTGCCTTAGGAGCCAGTGCCCCTGCTCTGGAACACCCCTGTGGGAGCACGGCCACCACTCTCTCAGTGTCCAGAGCATGGTACTCAAGATGGCCATTCCCCGCTTTCAGAACACAGAGGAGTCCCCCCAGCCGCTGCCAGAATGCAGGTGCCAACACCATTGTCCCCACTTCCAGAGTTCAGGAGCCAAGGTCAACTCAGAGGCCAACTCAAGGACGCAGGACCCTCTGCTTCTGCCACCACCGCAGCACAGGAGCCACTGCCTCCAGAGCTTGGAACTGTGCTTGTCAGGACCCAAGCCCAATGGAGGCTGCCCAGACCCTGGCTGTGGACTCCGGAGGCTAAGGCAGGTGTGAGTGATGGACAGTTCCATCTGCTTCCACCACGTGATCCCTTGTGCATCCCAGCTTGTCCCCCAGAGACAGACCTGGTAGAAGTTGCTGAGCATCTTGAAGGAGGAGGTAGGTTCTGAGAACACCCCAGGGAGGTTGCAGGCACCTTGGATGAGGGACAGCAGCTTCTGGAGAGGTTCTCTTTGGTGTTGGGAGGTGGCACATTAGAAGCAGGTTCACCCAGTGTGGCCATCTACTGCCTCAGGGCTAGAGGTTTCACCCGTGAGGTTGGGGATTATGGGGCTGGAGAAAAGGGGTACCTCTGGTGTCTTTAAGCTGTGTGCAGGGGTGGGTTTGGTGTGAGGATCCTCTATGATCCTCAAGGTGGGGCATACCTTGAGGTGTCTGGTGGGTTCAACCCTGTTTTGTGAGGTATAGGTGTGTGTGTCTCAGTGAGGGAATCTTAAAGGAGAGACGGGCTCTTGTAACAGGCAGTTCTGTTGCTGGATTGACATTGAAGGGACTGCCAAAGGGGGCCCAGCCATCAGCAAAGGGGAGAGGTTCAGTGTGGAGACATAAAGATTCCTTCTTGCACCCCCTCATTCTCAGTCTTTGGAGCCACCTTCAGGAGCCAGGAGGCCCCCTCACCAAGGGTTCCTGGTCAGAGTCTGTAGAGTGCCCCCTTGGCAGGCAGGTTCTCCTTATCCCTACATCCCCACACAGGAAGATGACAGACAGGTTTCAACTGCTCCTCTGCCTTTTCACTGTCATCCTGCCTTACCTTCTTTCTGCAATATGTGTCTTAATAAGCTTCCCTAGTTAAGATGGACAGCTTGCAAGATTGGTCTGAGTCTCTGCAGTCACAAAGGGGTTGGCACAGGCTATGACACTGGAAAATTTGTCCATTGCTGACAAGCTATCAGGACCCAGGACCTATGAAGCAAGTCTAGGAGGTACTCCAGGCTCAACCAGAGCTGTGTTCAAATCCTAGAGGCTTTTTTAAGTGTTTTTTCTTTTTCTTTTTCTTTTTTTTTTTTTTTCACTTTGGCTTGTGTGTCCAACACAAACTTTATTCTGTAGGTACAGCAGTGAACCAGACAGGCTCAACCCTTGCCCTCCTGGGGCTGACATTCTCCTGCAAGAGACAGACCCTGGCAGATTCTGAAGAATTTAATTATTAGGATTATTACGGGAGGCATTTGGCAACATAAGAACTCCAAACGGGGGTAGTGGTGTTGCTTAGTGGTAGAGCTTTTGCCTTGCATGCAGGAGGCCCTGAGTTATATCACCAGCACCACAAAAAGAAATAAAGAGAGAAGACACAAAAGAGGAGCACAGGAAGAACTGCACACATACAGGGGATCAGGGAAGGATTCTCTGAGGGTGTGATGTTGAAGAAGATACGTGAAACATTAGTGGGCTTTTTAGGTAGTGGTGTGAAGTAGCTAGGGAAGAGGGAAATCCATTCCATACAGGGAACCGTATGTGCCTGAGGCTTTGTTGCTGGATGGAGCAAGGTGAATTTGATGAAACTGAAGTAGCTGGAGCAGGGAGGTAGGAGGACTCTGCAGGCTGTAGAGAAAGTGGGGTGTGTGGTCTTACCCTAAGAGCAAAGGGGAAAGAATTTGGAGGATGCTGGGAATATGGAAGGAAGGGAGCAGATCAGAGATTGATGGCTCTTTAGTTGCACCACCTTGGAGAAACACCTGTCTTCACATTTACAAGCGTCAGAGTTTGGGTTTATTCATAATGGGTAGAGCTGGCAGGAACTAACCAGAGGGATGCATGCTGAGGCCTCCTGGTCTCCAGCTTTACCTTGGTGATACATGGGAAAAAGAAAAGTCATAACGCTGCCCTGGAATAGCTCAGGTGAACCTGGTGGGTGTTTTCACATGGTTGATCCTGCCAGGTGAGTAATTTTTATTCCCATTATGAATGAATGTTGACTTCAGAAAGATTCAGAATTTTGAAATGATTAGAAATGTTCAAACTGTACTGGTAAAGTTGCAAAAGTTGCTGTCACCTGATGCTTATGTACCCCAAACCCACCATTCCCCTTTTATCTCGTCTTATGTGAATGTGTCTTCTTGAGTAACTCAGAGTCACTGCTTTTAAATTGTTTTGTATACATGTTTGGGGTTCAGTAAAGTGGGGCCTGTGATTGCTTAACTGATGTGTCTGGGACAAACTTCCTGAGCCTGTAAGTGGCTTGGGCCATTCATGAGGACCGACTCTGCCAAAGTTAGCATTGCCTAATTCCTCCCTGCTCATGGAAGTGTTTCATGGTGTTTGCCACTGTGCCATGGAGATCCCAAGCCAGATCTCCTTCACTACCCACCATAACCCCAAGAGGAAAACCATCATCTTTACTTGATATGTGAGAAACTAAAGGGACAGAGATATTAAGCAACCTGCTTTGAGGTCACACATGGAGCATTTAGAATTCAAGCACCATTTTTCCTGGCTCTTGTGACCATGGCATACACAGGGCACCAGGAGGGAGCTTTGAACTTTGGGCTTGCCACAGGGATCATGGCTTAGGGTCAGGTACTAGCAGAGAAACTAATGAGGCAGAAAGGTCCATTTGTCTCAGTCTGCAGGACTGTGAAAACCAGGCTGCAGCACTTTTATTCACCTAAACAGCAAGCTGGGGGCTGTAGATATATGAGCATGGTAGGGCTTGCTTAGAGCTGTCCTTCAGGATGTCTCAGCTGATAGCAAGAATAGTGTGGACTTTGTCTGCTGGATGTTCAAGGGGATGTCATTTGAGCAGAGACATGAAGGAAGGGAGGATGTAGACATCTGCAGTTAGGCTGCTCCTGGCAAAGGGATCAGCATATGCAAAGTCCTTGAGTTGGGAACAGAAAATAGCAAGGAGGCCCATGAAACCAGAGCAGAGTGAAGGAGAGTGATGATGAGTTCAGAGAAACAATAGGGTTCATCATGCAGAGCTTTGTGACTGCTGAAGTCTTTGTCTCTCAGGGAGTTTTGGGCAGGAGAGGAAATGCAAATATTGGGAATGGGTGGGTAGTAAACAACGACACCAGATCATTAGGCAAGAGAAGATACTTCTGCCTATTCTAAAGTTCAGAGCTTTAGATTCTGTGCTGGAAACCCCAGGACCCCCACCCTGCACTTCTGCCCTGTTGAGGTGGTACTGCAGAATGCCTATCCTTTGAATGGGTGCAGAACTTCCAAGTGGGACATTTCCAACCTCCCTGAAGGCTGTAGGATTGACTCAGATCAGTCTGTGTGTTTTGTGTTTGTGGGCTCATGAGGGCAGAAATTCTCCTCAGGAATAATGCAGACCCATCCGCCTCATGCATGTTGAAGCTTTTTCTGGGCTCTGGCAGCACAGCTCCTGGGAGCTTCAGATAGTGATGTGCATCTGTGGCAGACTCGATTGCCCTGGTTTTAGTGATGAGGGTGGAGGAGGGTCCTGGCTTTTGTCTCCTGGTCCACTCCAGCTAGGTCTTGCAGTAGCAGTAGCCTCACACCGTGCTGTAGGAGTTGGTGGGAGCATGTTGTCAGGGGTTAGCTGATAGAAAAGGGCATGTTTGTTGCCACTGTAGCCTGCAGTGACTAAGGCTGCAGAAGAGTGATGGACATGAATGGGCCTGAGTTCTTGTTCCCAGGTCTGTCCCTAACAACCATGTGACTCAGCAGCTCCCTGCTTAGTCTCCTGTCCCTGCTTTCTAAGCAGAGGAAGTTGCAGAGCTGCAGGAGTCTGAGTGCCTCAGCTCATCTGATTGGCTGGCACCATCTTCTGTGACCAGGCCCTTCCTGTTTCCTCTACTTGGAATTTGCCAAGACTATTTTTAAGACTTAAAACTCAGTAGCTGATAAGACTTTGGGAGTCTTACTCCCATCTATGTAAACCAGGGCTCAGGTAAAAACATCTTAAGGGAATAAAGTGTTTCTAAAAAAGACACACCATCAGATACCAAGTCTGTTCTATGGACAGTCTCATTTAACTATGCCCATGACCTGTGAAGTGAGTAAAACACTTTCTCTTGCGGATTAGGACATGGGACACAGAGATGACACGTAGCTAGTCTGTGGTTGTAGCTCAGTGGTGGAGTGCTTACTTCGCATGTGTGAGGCACCAGGTTCTCTCCTCAGCATCACATAAAAAATAAATACAGGAATTGTGTCCATCTACAACTAAAATATATTTTAAGAAATTACTGTCCATTTCAATTGCAGTTCTTCCCTTTCTATACTTGTAATTTCTCCAACATTGACAAATCTGTCTCCCATTATTTACAAGTATTGACTTTTTGTTAAATTCTACGTATATATCTTGTAATGATTAGATCATGCTAATTTGACATAACTCATTACCTCAAATACTTCTTATTTTTTTGTGGTAAGACAACTTATAATTTCTCTTATCAATTTTCAAGTGTACAATATGTTGTCATTAACTGTAGTTACCATGATACGCAGTAGGTCTCTTGAACTTATTTCTCCTAGTTGGAAAATATCTCCTCAACCCACCCTTGACCTCCTGTTTCCTAGAAACAGCCATTCAATTATCTATTGAGTTCAACTTTTGTGATTCTATCTATATATACTCATCTATCTATCTATCTATATATAGAGAGATATAATTTTATATATATATATATAAATATATAAATTTGTGTGTGTGTGTGTGTGTGTGTGTGTGTGTGTGGTGCCAGGGATTGAACCCAGGGCCTTGTGCTTGCAAGGCAAGCACTCTACCAACTGAGCTATCTCCCCAGCCCATAATTATATATTTTAAGATAAGGTTGTTCTCTTGCTCATGAGTTGCTTGTGTCCTTATATGTTTCTGTCTGTTCACTGTACTGATTGCTTCTTTTGTGATTCTGAAAAGCCAGTTAGTTTGATGAAATCTCATTTGTACTTTTCTTTGTTTTTGTTATTTATGCTTTGGATTTCATATTCTAAAGAAATCTTTGCCCAGATCACTGTCATACACCTTTATCCTTTTATTCTTGTACCAGTTTTGCACTCAGTCTTATATTTAACTCTTCAATGTCGCTTGAGATGATTTTTGTATATGGTCTTAATTTCATACTTTTGCATGCCCAGTTTTCTAGCACAATTTATTGAAGAGACTGTACTCTGCTCTCCCTGTATATTCATTTTGGGGCTCTTTCTTCTGTTCCACGTGTCTGTTTCTACCACACTTCTTTGTGGTTATCTTCTGTGTAGACATTTATTCTCTTAAATTCTTCTGAGGAATCCTAATGTTTTTTATTCCCCTGGCAGTTGGCTATAGACACTCCCTTAAGCTCAGAATGAAAGTTTTATTTTCCATAAAAGAGGGCTGAACTCTCAGTTCAGAATATTAAGACATTATTATGTTGCATTGAGTCTCTTTTACATACCAAAAGAGTTAAGGATCAGTCTGAGACTTGCACAGTGTTCATAGAAAATGGGGATACTTTTTATTCAGCATTGTCCTGTCCTAGATTGCCTTTGGAAGCCATCTGTGTTTGATCAAGCTCTTTCCCGCTTTTCTGGCCAAGCAATCTGTGGAATTTCTAGAAATGTTTTAGCAGCCTTCCCTGCATCACTCCTATTATGATGGTCAGTCCTTTGGGTCAAAACTTCTACTCCTTTCCCATTCCCAAAACAAAAACACAAAGTGGAAATTAATCCTAGTACCAGTCCCTTCTTCAGTTTTCTCCCAACAATCTGTTTCTCATTAGTTTACTCTTCAGAACCTGCAGATATTTGTTTTTTCCAAAGTTTATACTTGTAACTCAATTTATTTATAAGTTTTTTTCAGGCTTTTGAAGCCATGAATAGTCTCCCAATCTAACATTTTCACTAGCAATTCACATACTGTGATATTGAAAAATATTTATTAAAATATTTATTAGAATATGAGACTAAAAATGTAGGTTTGATTACAGAGTTGAAGTGAGGAACCCTGCAGGATTTTGAAAAGGCACTTCCTAAAATATCATCTGTGTTTTGGGTGAAACATGCATTGAAGAAAGAGACTAATGACAAAAGATTTATTAAACTTTTGTTATATCTATGCTATACTCTCTATGCTATTGCAAAAACCTGTATTCAGACAGTGCTAATCATGTGGGAAAGGAAGGAATCTCATTAGAAACATTATGAAAATAGAATAGACAGAATTTGGCCATAGGTTTATTGATGGAGGAAAGAGAGGAGATGACTACTGCTTGCTTGCTAGGAATGATGATGATGTTATTAATCTGGATACATTATATAGGTGGGCAGTATAGTTTGAGAAAAATTATGAATGGAATGAGAAACATGGTGCATTAAAAATTCTGGCCAATATTACTCGGCAGGAAGTTGGAAACTTCAAAAGGAGCTTTGGAGAACAGGTCTAGAGATGTATAATTAATTCTTTAGCAAAGAATTGAAATGAGTCTTAAGAATAGAACCTTGCAAATGGTAGAAACCTCAGAGATAAACCTATGAAAGAAGAGGAATCAGCAGAAAATCTGAGGCTTTCAGAGAAAGAAGAGCCCAAAGACTGAGGTATATCAAAGGACAAAATTGAGAAACTTTTAGTTTGAATGATTTGTCAGCAGTTGCTTGCACACACAAAAAAATTCAACAAAGAGATGCATTCCTCCCCATCCAAGATCATGGAAGTGTTTAAGTGATGCACCTCTTCCTCCCTAGCAGCAATACCAAAAATTTAATTTTATTATAGATACTAATGCAAAATTCATATTCCAGGGAAGAGTAAAGATGATGTAATGGAGGAAATAGAGGTGTGGAGTCTAGACCACATCTTAAAACTTTCTCAGGGAGGGGAATAAAAGCAATGGAATGGTAGCTGGTGGCTTAAAGTAGGCAGAGGGAGCAGGGCCAGGCTCTTAGTTTGGTTGGGTATTATTGGAAAGGCAACTATGGAGAGAATAATGGGTTTGGTGATAAAGTTATAGAGTAGATAGATAAGAAAAATAGACTTAAGGATATTAGATTGTAAATATTTAAGGGTATTTTTGCCTCTAATACAACAATAAGAGGGTAGGTATGGAGTAGTTTTGTCAGGGAAAAGTGAGTCTGTATTGGAGGATGTTGGGAATTTGAGACATTGAGAATGAGTGTAAAGAGTGAGGTTGCTACTTTTACCCTCCGTTATGGGATAGAAAATAGTTGGAAATAAATCTTCCTTCAGACAAGTAGAAAAGCCATCTCCCACTCATCTCCCAAACTACTTAAAGGCATTTGAGAAACAAAAGGGCATGAATTTCTAGAAGAAAATAAAAGCTTAGGGAAATAAGGACAGTATTTGGAGCTGACTTTCATTAGTGGATTATCTGCTGATTTTTGGAGTATCATCTGAAAACCTGAGCACTACATTTGATAGCCCTAAGGGTTAGAGGGACAGGGAATGTAACTCAGGGCCTTGTAATGTGGGGGGGGGATTTGGTCCTTGTGAATTACTCCAATTTGGAATTAGGATCCTGAAGGGCCACATCTAGAAGCCTGGGTGAATATGGTGTAAATAGAACATCACAGGGACTGTAGCTCTACTGTTTCAAAAAGTATATTTAGTTATAGGTGGACCCAATACCTTTATTTTATTTATTAATGTTTTTGGTGCTGAGGATTGAACCCAGTGCCTCATGCATGTGAGCCCAGGGCCCTACCTTGGAGTCTCAGCCCCAGCCCCTGGAGCTGTAATTTAAATATGTTTATAATTTATTGTTTTTATCTCAGGTGCTTGGCAGAAGCGCATGCAAATCCTAAGTAGAAGATAAGAACATTATAATAGGTCCTATATTGTTACTGCAGAAATCATGCAAGTATGTCCAGCCCATAATTAAAAAAAAAAATTTCAGATAGAACATGATCAAGTAGAAGCAAAAGAAGATAGTAGATCCATAGGGACTTTTGATATTGAACTTTTCATGAACAAGTTGTACTTGTTCAAGTATTAAAAACAAGGTTTTGCATTTTCAGAAGAGAAATAAAAATGTAAAGAAAACAATGAAAATTCTACTCTTGAAATAACAAATTATAAAGTTAACAGATAGTTTAACAGAAGATGAGATAGAGCTGAGAAGATAATTAGTGAATTGATAAGATTCAGAGAAAAAAGGATGGTGAAAACTGAGGAGACCAAGGAGCACAGATACACTGAGGAGATCAGAAGTGTGTAACTGAGTCCCAGGCAGGGTTGAGAGAGAATGGGTACAAGTAGAATTTGTTAAGAGAATGACTGAAAACATTCCTAAACTGACAAAAATTACCAAGCAACATATTCAAGAAGCCTTCTTACCACCACACAGGAGAAAAAGCAGCCCATACTCATGTACTGTGGTATGTCTGCAGAAAACCAAAGATCAAGAGAAAAATCTTTAAAGTTGCCAGGGGAGGGGAAAAAGTGTACTTTCAGAGAATTAACAATTAGACTAATGACTGACTTCTCATCAGAAACAATGGAGATCATAAACCAATGGAATGGCAACCTCAAAGTACTGAGAGAATATAATCCACAGTCTAGAATTCTAAAACCTGAGACAATATCCAATGAGAATATAAATGAAATACAATTGTTTTGCATATGGCAGTTTTTCAGTCATAGTAATAATGTAACCACTCTTTAAAAAGCCGAAAGACATGACTAGTGAGCACATATTGGGTAACATAGATATACAAATTTTCATTATTGTAGAAAGAACAACACTGAAATAGGTATTAAGACAATCGAAGTGGATATTTTGGATCATGTTCTACCCTCACCTTTAGACTTTAGATGAAGTTGATAAATTTCTATGAAAAACAAATTAACAATCTGAATAAAGAAGAAAATTTTAAAATATGAAATATATGTTAAAAAACTTTTCTTGTGACACCTTTGTCTGGTGTTGTCTGGGTAAAACTGACCTAAAATGAATTTTCCTTATTTGTTGGAAGAGTTTTAAAGGATTGACATTATTTCTTTTTTAGTGTTTGGTAGAACTCACTAATGAAACCCTCTGGTCCTGGACTTTTCCCTAATTTACAAATTCAAATTCTTTACTTCTTATAAATCTATTCAGATTTTTCTATTTTTCTTGAGTCAGTTTTAGTAACTTGGATATTTCTAGGAATTTTCCCATTCCATCAGTTGTCTAAATAGCATGAAGTTGTTAATTATATTCCCTTTTAATCCTTTTAGTTTCTGTAAGGTTTATAGAGATATCCTGTGTTTGATTCCTGTTCTGTGGTCACACTTTGAAGGATCATAGGTAGGATGCTTATGTTGAAATCATTCCGTACAGAAAGAGAATCTGAGAGGAAATGAACTTAGAGACTTATAGAACTGATAAGTGAATTTAGTGAAGTACCAGTATACAAAATCAGCACTTGTAAATCAATAGCATTTCAATATTCCAACAGCAATTCAGTTAAGAAAGAAATCAGAAGAAACACTCCTTTCACAATAAACTTTAAAAAAAATCTGGGAATTAATCTAACCAAGGAAGTGTAATAACTCTACAATGAGAACTATAGAACATGGAAGAAAGAAATTGAAGAAGACCTCAGAAGATGGAAAGACCTTCCATGTTCATGAATAGGCAAAATTTATTTTGTGAAAATGGCCATACTACCAAGTGCAGTATAAACAGTCAATCAAAATACCAATGAAATTCTTCACAGAACTAGAAAAATCAGTCTACATTCATTTGGCAGAGTAAGAGACATAGAATGACAAATGAACTTCAGAACAAGAAAATCAGTGAAGGATTATCACCATACCAGATCCCAGACTATGCAACAAAATTCTAATAAGAAAAACAGCAAGGTAACAGCATCAAAATAGACAGGAAGACCAGTGGAATGGAAGACACTAAGACAAAACCCAATTACAGACACCTCATATTTGATAAAGATACCAAAATATATATGTCACAGAAAAAAATAAGCTTTTTTAATAAATGGTGCTGGGAAAACTAAATATCCATAGGTTAAGAATGAAATTAGATCTCTTTATTGAACACTGCACAAAAATCAGTGGATCAAGGACTTTTGAATTAGGCCAGAGACCTTGCAACTGTTAGAAGAAAATATAGGGTTAACCTTCCATCATGTAGGTATAGACACTGACTCCTGAACAAGCCCCCTAAATCCCAAGAAATAAAGCCAAGAGTCAGTAAGTGGGATGTTATCAAATTTGAAAGCTTCTGCACATCAAAGAAAATGATTAACAGTGAAGAGAGATCCTGCAGAATGAGAGAATCTTTGCTAGCTACTCTGACAGGGGATGTTACATATTAAAGGATATATAACAGGGTGGGAGGAGTGGGGGAGGAGGAAAAATTAACAAAATGAATCAAACACCATTACCCTATGTAAATGTATGATTACACAAATGGTATGCCTTTACTTCATGTACAGAGAAACATGTATCCCCTTTGTTTATAATAAAAATAAATTAAAAAAAGAATATATAACAAGTTCAAATAACTCAAGGCCAAAAAAAGAAAACCCCAAAAACCCAATTAATAAATGGACCAAAGAACTGAATTTCTCAAAAGAAGAAATAAAAGTGAACAACAAATATATGGAAAAATGTTCAACATCTCTGTCAATTAGGGAACTGAAAATCAAAACAACACTATGATTTTTTTTTTTTTACCTAGTCATAATGACAAATTTTAAGAACATGAATAATAATAAATGCTGGCAGGAAGGAAGTTGTGTAAAATGTATACTCATACATTGCTGATGGGACTGCAAATTAATACAACCATTATGAAAAGCAGTCTCTCAGAAAACCAGGATTGCACCCACAATGTGACCAAGCTACGTCACTCTACAGTATTTACCCAAAAGAACTAAAATCAGAATACCATCTACAGAATACCATATACAGAATTCATTCACTTCAGGGTTTAAAGCAACACAGTTATTCATATCCAAATTATGGAATGAACCCAGGTGCTCATCAGAAGATGAATGGAATAAGAAAATATGGCACATTCACACAGTGGAGTTTTACTCAGCCATAAGGATGAATGAAATAATGACATTTGAAGGTAAAAATGTGAACAGATATTCACAAAATCCAGACTCAGAAAATCAAGAGCCATTGTTTTCTCTTACATGTAAAAGCTAGAGCAAAACAAAGTAAAGAAGGTGACAGGGGAGGAAACTGGATATCATAAATGCATAAGGTACATCAGCAGAGTAGGAGGAGGATAGGACAGAGGGTGGAACTGGAGTAGAAATAAGGAATGAATTTAACAACAGCAATGTTGTGTATATATGCAAACATACCAAAAAGAATTTCACCTGTATGTATAAGTAGAAAATATCAATAAAAATAAAGGAGTAAAAGGTAGATCAATAGAGAGGAGAAAGAATGGGGGAGGGAGGAAGATAGAGAAACGGGGAGTACATGGGTATTGAAATGAAATTCTTTACAAGTATGGTCAAAATGAACTAAAATAGTATAATCGTAATGCTCTAATTTTTAAAAAAAGAGACTCCTGGGGCCAGTAGGGTCAATAAAGCCAAGTGTGGATTAGCTATTGAATAATAGCTATGGGATTAGGGAGAATTTCTTCTGTACCTGTTGGGGATTTGCAAAATTTTAATTTCCTTCTGGAGTCAAAGATGGGAGATGGATATTAACTTCCTTATCATCCTATTCAGATATGGGTATGAAGGGGAAAGGGGTGGTGAGTCTTAAATGAGCAGTCACACATGAAAAATTCCAAAAAATGGAGTGACACTCTTACAGTTCCTGATTTTGAAATTTTTTAAGAATTCATTTTCTTCAGCTTAGATGATCTTAATTGATTTTTTTTTTTTTTTTTTTTTTTACTGGGGATTGATTGAAGTCAGGGGTGCTCTGTCACTGATCTATATCCCCAGCGCTTTTTTATTTTTAATATTGAGACAGCTCTCACTAAGCTCCTTAAGGCCTTGGTAAGTTGCTGAGACTGGCCTTGAATTTGCAATAGTCTTGTCTCATCCTCCTGAGTTGCTGAAATTATATAGATGCATCACTGCAACTAGCAATCTGTATTTTTTTATTGATTATCTCTTCTGTAAGGTCAAATCTATTGAGCCTCTCTAGTGAATTCTTTCATCTTCCAGTTTGGAATTTCTATTTGTTTTTTTTTTTTTTTAATAATTTCTCCCTATCCTGTTGACCAGTCATCATCATAATCACCTTACTTCAAAAATGGTTCCTTTTGTTCTTCATGTTTATAGTAACTGCTTTGATGTCTTAAATCTATGCTTCTCTGATACAGTTTTCATTAAAACTACTTTTCCTTCCCTATGTATGTGTATGGGTCACACTTTTCTGTTTCTTTGCGTATTTTATGATTTGTTTGGTATGTGTGTGGGGAAGATGGACATTTTTTTATAATACTTTTTGTATTCTGATTCCCTTTCTTGCCCTCAGAGTTGGAGGTAGTTGCTCAGCTTGTTTAATTACTTGGAGTCTGTTTCTCCTGCTGTGTGTGGTTGCTGGTGCTCATTTCTTCCTTTTTTCTTTGTTTTTATTTTTCTGCCCAACTCTCCAGCAGTTGCCCGTGGGTCAGCATGTTTTAATGGTCTTCCTATGATGGGTTAAGGGTCATGCTTCAATTCCTTGAAACAATGAGGCTCACACCTTTGATCAATGGTTCTTATGAGGTTTGAGGAGTACATTTCAAAGTACTCCTCAAACATTTCACTAATCTTCCTTATGTTTCTCTTTCTACATTTGCAAGGCCTCACATTCTTCCAGGGATGAGTAGCTCTTCGGGGCTCTCTGGTTCCTCTCCTTCAAGTTTGCAGTCTTGTGCAAGCAGTCTTCCAGGCCAACAAGGGAGAGCTGATTTTTCATCAAGGCTCACCCTGCCTATCTTATTCCTTGGTTCTCCTTGTTAAAGTTCTCTTTGGTCTGCTGATGTGTCACTTTTCCTGACTGGTGTTGCAAATTCAGGTTAGTTGTGGTATTTGGCCTTCCCTGACTTTTTGTCCCTGGAATCAGTGACAGTGTCCCAGGCATGGAGTTCTTGTTCTTCTCCAAATAAACTTAACTTTCTCTGGCAGTGGAGCTCCTAGTTTTTACAGCTTGCCCTGCATTAGTGGGACTTCCACCCCAAGGACTTGACAGTGGGGTGGGAGGAGTTCCAACCTAAAGCCCCCTCACTTCCTCTGTTTTACCAATATTAAGTAATTTTTTCCATACCACCTGCTCCATTTCTTTTGTGTTTTCAGTCAGTATCCAGATCTTCAAATGTTGACAGTTTTTGTTGTTTTATTGTTATTTGGGGGGGATAATATTTATGAAATGTTTTGGTCACTCATTCTGGACATTCTTGCCCCTGTGTCCCTTTGTCTTTCATTTTTAAACATGCAAATTTTATTCAAATTTATTTCAGTATATTTTCTGAAATAGGGATCTCTTAGCTATTAATCTGTTTGGTAGTTAATATTATTTGTTGCTTAACCCATGTGTTTTTCACTTATTTGTAAATTGTTTTCTAATTTCAGTGAGATTTATTTTACTTCTCTTCCTCTTTTTCCCCTTTTTATTCTGTCAGTTAAACCTTCTTGCACTTGGTTTTACCATCTCTTGCTTTCCTTGGCTCCTTAGATTCTGAGTAGACCCAATCTTTCTCTTTAAACCTGTCTTTTGATTTTCTCCTTAGTTTCCCTCACTGTCCACATTCATAAATTTCTTATTTTCTTGCTAATGTGAGAGCTGATGTTAGCTTAAGACAGTGAAAAGGTACAAAAGTGGTAGGAGGCTCTTACTCTTGGGTCCTGCCAGTGCAGCATTGGCACTTGTGAGACTTTTCTTTTTCAATTTCTGACCCCAGGGGCATGGTTTGCCCTTGTCACCCTGACCCTGGTGCTTATAAGTCCCATAGTGTGCATTTGATGGAACCTGACTTCTGTCCCAGATCAGCTACATCTGTTTAGAATTTTAAACCTACCTGTACTGTTGTGCCAGGTGTGGAACCTCAGAACACTTCTTTCTCTTACTTGATTTCTTCAGATTTGCTTTCTCAAGTCTAGTACCTTCCCCATTCATCACCATGCCCATTTTTTTGTATCATGTGACACGTGCCCATCACAGCCTACTTGTCCTAACCCCGTCCCAGCTCTTTATAGTGTCTGTTTCTATGATGGGAGTCTCTAGGAGCCAGTGGGCAGCTAGGCACCGTATCAGTGGCCCTCATCCTGGAAGTTGGTGAGTATTCAAATTGACTTGTCCTTCCAGTGTGTCAGGGGAGGAGTACCTAGGATTTCTCCAGGATTAGTGGGCCTTTACAACTGTGGCACAGGGGAGGGAAGATTGCCTGTTTGGTCATCTTAGTATCTTTTAAGAATTTTGTTTTAGCTGTAAATGGACACAATACCTTTATTTTATTTATTTATGTTGTGCTGATGCTCAAATCCAGTGTCCCACACATGCCAGGAAGATGGTCTACCACTAAGCCACAACTCCAGTCCCCAACTTCCTAGTATCTAACATACTAATCTTCATGTTTTATTCTAGGGGTCTGATACCCAAAGGTGAGCTTTGTCTCCATGCCTAATTGTCTGCCATATTCTTGCCAATTTGACAAACTGGGTCTTGGGTCCTTTTCTCATTCTTTCCTGCCTTGTTTTTAATGTGGTTTCCCTGAACAACCCTGCTCCACTTGGTATTCTGTTTGTTTACTCATCTTTCCATGTAAGGAGAGGCTGTTGAGCATTTCTTTTATCCTAATTACTATGGGAGCCACTAGGATTACAAGGTGAACCTCCTCCAACATTCCCTTGTCTTCCTTACACGCGAGGTGTAAATCACACACTAGGATATCTATAGTGGAGGAAACATACCAATGCTACTGACCAAGGAACAGTCGAGTCAAGATTTTTTTATTCTCTCATTTCATACAACTCGCAGTAAGTCCCCTGAATTTTTAGCTCCTCCCCTCATCAGCATTGATGTATGTAGTAACCCTTCCTCAATTTTGGCTCTTGCTTTTTGCACTGTTGACAGTTTGTCCCCAACCCTTTGATCCACCTGAGAATCACTATTTGTATTCTTACTCACTAGTGGGATCAAACCCTGATCATTGATCTCTTCTCCTAAGGAAATTCTCTCTCCCTTGTTCTTACAATACCTGACTCAGTAGTTTTTTTTTTTTTTTTTTTTTTTTTTTTTTTTCATAGTCTTTATTAGTTTCTTTTTAAAAAAAAATTTTTTTTTCTTCTGGTACTAGGGATCAAACCCAGGGTCTTGTGCTTTCAAGGCAAGCACTCTACCAACTGAGCTATATTTATTAGCTTCTTTTGTGTATTCTGTACTTCTAACTCTTGGCATTCCTGAATGTTGCACCAACTACAGTTTTGTTCAAATAAGAGTGCCCAGGACCTCTGCAGGGTCAGTGGACCCACACAGCTAGGTGTGGGGAGGGGAATCTTGCTGAATTGTCCTTTGTCCTAGGTCTTCCTCTGTTTCAGTGCTCTTGGCAATTTTATCTGTTCTCAACACTCTGAGCATGTGTACTCAAATGACAGGTTAATTTCTGTCAGTTATGCTGCACTGTCCAAGACTTTGGTGGATTGTTCCATGTGGAAGCAAGCAGCACTCAGGTGGATTATCATCTTCTGTAACATAGTGATGTTCCTACCTTCCAGCCTCCTAAGTGCAAACCCACCCTGTTGCCATGTGCTGGCTTTATCCATATCTTCTTGGCTGCCAGATGTGCCAGCCCATGCTGTGGGGTGCCCTTCAAGGGCCACTTCTATTTGGTGTCTGTTTGCCTAACTCCAGGGCACCCCTCCTTCCCTTTGGCCCCTTGCTGCTACTCTTTCTTAAATCTGTGAGAGTCTAAGCCTTGACGTGACTGATTTTTTTTCTCTGAAGTAACTCTGATCTGTCGTTCTACTCTTTTGCTCATTCATACTTCAGAAATTCCCCAGTGCCTTCAAAAAACTAGCTGCACTAGCTCCTTTCGTAGAGGCCGGACACTAGCCTAGTAATTCATTCTCTATTAGGGAATTCATGCAAGAATCTGTGTGGATTTTCTGTTTGTATTTCTATTTTTGTTTGTTTTTGTTTCATTTTGCCAGGAGTAGGCATCTCTTACTCTCAGTTCTGCCTTGAAATTCTTCCTCAAATTGTTTTAGATTTCATGACCTGGAGATATCCTTTCCCTCCCATCATATGTACATTTGTCCATACTTTAAAAATATGATATTGTATTTTTATTTCAATATGATTTAAAAAGTATAATAAACTCTAAAAGTTGACATATATGCACAGTAGAGTTTTGTTCAGTCATAAAGAAGAATGCCATTATGACTTTTGCAGGAAAATGGATAGAACATGAGAACATTATGTTAAGTGAAATAAGCCAAATTCAAAAAGTCAAGGGACATCTGTTTTCTCTTGTATGTGGAAGCTAGAGAGAAAAAAGAAAAAAATATGATGTGAATTTTATGAACATTGAAGAGAAACCAGTAAATTAGAGAAAGGGGCAATGGGAAGGGAAGAGGGACAACAAAGTAGAAATATTGTGGAACAAAATTGACCAAATTATATTGCTATATTTTGTGCATGTACAAGAACGTAACAGTCCCAGTATATGTATAATTGCAATACACCAAAATGCTAAATTTCTGGGAGGGCAGAGGAGGAAGCAGGTTGACTGTTTTGCACTCATTGATCTCTTTGGTTTCAGCTGGTGACAACTGAAGTATGTCAGACAAGATGAACTCTGAGCTCAGCAGTGGAGGTTCCCCTGGAACCAGTAATGAGCCAGCCTGACTACAGACTGAACCTCTGACCCCTGAGTGCCCCCCAGAGGTAGAGTCTGTCCTGGCAATGGGAGAACTGAGGTACCAGTGGAGTGGGTGTGGAGGTGGAGGGCAGCTCTTAGGATGAGGGGACTAATTCTTCTGGTGAACTGTACTGTTCTCCCATGTTATTTATTCTAGAACTACGTGTGGTTTCTTCTTAATTCATTAATACATTGTGCACAACTGTTTAATTTCCTCCAGAAAAGTGATCATCTTTTAATAATTCTTATTTTTTAAGTTTGTATCTTTAAACAGCAAGGCATACCAAACTGATTGTTCGGATTTTGTCCCATACGTGTGGTTGTGCTAATTTGAAGCTCAGGTCTCATCTGTACCTGTTTTTTCATGTTTCCTTATACATTCTTTCCTCTTTGTGACTCAATTCATCATCAAAGAATTTCATTCTCTTATTGATCTTTGTAAATAGTAATACTAATAAGCATAATATCTCCAGTTTCAAAAATACAGAGATGTTTGAGGACAGAGATAATTGCTGCCTTATGTTTCTACGTGTGTCTTCTTGGGTTGATCCTCATGGTTTCATTGCTTTTACAGGTGACAAAAGTCAAAGAACAAGTCCATGCAAGAGAAGAAAAGGAGCATATTTGAAGCCTACACCTCCAAGGAGGCAGTTTCAGAAGGCTCGAGGAGAGGAGTGCCTATCCAGGTGTGTAAAACTATTGGCTGATATTTCCTGAATATGTGAAACTTGTGCTGTGTGCTGTTCATTCCACTCTTTCCTGTCTGTGCTCTGTGCTTTGAGATGATCACATAATTGGTGCAGGGTTTACTGCTTCTTCGACCTGAAGTGCATTTAGAAGTGAAAAGCACTATGAGACAGTGGTTAGCAAAGTACTTTGATTTGAGAGTAGGGTGCTCTTACTTCCAGTAGTGTTACCTAGGGATGCTTCATTGGAAGGGATGAGGGCAGGCCATGGACAGCCAGGCCCTGGCCAGTTTGGTTAAATGAAGAGAGGATTTGCGTAAGCAAGAGTTTTCCAAGTGGAGCTACTGGTACCAGTGTGAGATACTAAGGCAAAAGTGGGAAGTGGGGCTTGGATATGTCAGACATTGAATAGTTCAGTTTGCCTGAAGCACAAAGATGCTGAAAACTGGGAAAAATGGATAAGATTGGGAAGAAAACAGTGACCACCAATACACAGTCCTTGTTGATTGCTTTATAGCTTACATAATGTTTCCAAGCTAGTTCAGTGGTTGGCAGAGTAAACATTCATTGAGCATTCCCTGTGAACCTGGAACAGTTAAGGTTAGGAGCATATTGCATAGTTGCTTTTGAGATGACTGTGGAAGATACTGATTTTTTTGTACTTATGAGCTTACTGACTAGTAGAGGGAGGCAGTCACGGTAACTGATGTTTTGGGGATAAAATGGCAGGTACTCAGATAGAAGGATGACCAGGGAGTATGGGAAGATACTGTGGGACACTGGACTGCACTTCTGGAGAGGCCAGTTTGAGGAGGTGACATCTTTGATGGGTATTGAGGATGACAGTTTAAGCCTATTAAATGAATGACACATGTAGGAAGGAGATGTGGAGATGCAGTTGCACTAATGAAAACATGAACTTGTGGAACATTGTGGAGTAAGGCAGCTTATGTCTCCTTTGGGGTGAAATCTAAGGCAGGCTTAAGTAATAAGGCTGGAGATGGAGGCAGGACCAGTTATTCTTTGAACTAAGTTTTTTTCATAATTCTTGGATTAGTGTAGAACTTTTGCCATGTGCTGTATGGATGACTTAAAAATGTTGACTGTATTTTGTTTTCTCTCATTCTGGAAGTCCAGCTGCTATATTTGTATTTTCAGCTGAGGATCCATCCAAATAATAGACACTATCTTCATCTCTTCTGTTTTATCACCTTTCCATATTGACCTGTGCTCAAGTGTTGTTAGGATCTTAGTCCACAGCTTAGCTCAGTGCATAACATATGGCTGATGTTTAATAAATTTGTTGAATAAATATTTACTGTCTGCATAAAGATGAAGATCTTTTGAAGAAAATGGGAGGGAAACTCAGTATTTATAATATGAGAGAAAAATAGCTTAGAATTTTGGTTGCAGTGTTATACCTATATAGAGATAGTGTAAGAATAGTTTTCTGCCATGGTATTTCTTTTGCTATTAATTTTTGCTTTCAAAGTGAGTTTTTGCTGACATTAAAACAGAAACAAAAATCTTATCAATATAACAACTCTCAACCCCAGAAGCTCTTAGTGATTCCCCCTGGTCTATGACTTCATGAGACTCCACAGCCAGAGCCTCCCCCCACATGTGAGAACAGTTGTACTTGGCAGATGGGGAGAGGAATGGCTTCCAGATATGAGATCAACATGTGAAATATACAACAGTGTAAATAAGATTTTTAGGCGAGGTGGCGCATGCCTATACTCCCAAGCAGCTTGGGAGGCTGAGGCAGGAGAATTGCAAGGTCAAGGTCAGCCTCAGCAACTGCAAGATGCTAAGCAACTCAATGAAACCCTGTTATTAAATAAAATACAAAGTAGGGAAGTTGGGTGGGAGATGTGGTTCAGTGGTTAAGTATCCCTGAGTTCAATCCCTGATAGCAGAAAAAAAAAAAAAAAAAAAAAAAAAAAAAGATAGGCAGAGAAACAGTTCATCTGCTTTTGGATATAAACTTTCAGAGTGTAAGTCTGGGTGGGCAAGGTAAAAGTAACTAGACAAGAAAGAATATTGTAATGCCATTGGAGAAAATTAAGTGTGTTAGATATACTCTGAAACATTTGTTAACTGTTATATATCAGGTCCTCTCAATTCAGAGCAAATAAACTTTCACTGAGATTTTATGGTTTTCAAAAACAGGAGTAAAGGTCTAGGGCCATAGCTTAATTGGTAGAATGCTTGCCTTGTAAACAGAAGGCCCTGGGTTTAATCCCCAGCACTGCCAAAAAAAAAAAAAAAAGATATTTTTTAGTACCTATACTAAAAATAATTCAACATTTAATTGATTTACCCTATAGGGGGAAGAAGAGACTACAGTGACCAAATAACTCTCCCTAAGCAGCAATAACACATGATAATGTACCAGTAGTTTTGAATGTTTTTTTTTTTTTTTCTCAGTCAGGTTCTCACATCAAAGAGCACATAGCATTCCTTTCTCCACAGATGCAGTATTGCGAGGTTTTATGGAAGATGTTGGGAGAGATGAGAGCCTGATGAACATGTGTAGAAGGGTCTTCAGTTTGGGGAGATGACCATGGAGAAGTGAGGAGGAGGATGGTAGAATTGGCTGTTTCAGATTCCAGAGGATGCTTTGACTGAGATACCTGTCAGAGGTCCCTCCTAGAGTAGAATATTGTATGAACTGTTATTTGACCTCTGCAAAAAATTATACTCCAGGAAGAGAGGATAGGATGGGCTAGTTTCTAGGATACTTTGTTAAGTACGAAGTCAGCTGGAAAATACTGACTGTAAATTAAGGTTGAGAAAAATAAAGATGACATTACAGTGGAATGCGCCGAGTCATTCAGAAGGGAGAGATGTCACTTGTAACATTAATACCAGGGGCAATAGTAGGTTGTTAACTGTGCAGACATTAATTAATCAGTTAGCTGAAGAAATGTTTCCTGACAACCTTGTGGATACCACATATATACCAGTGATAAGATAGGGGAGGTAGGCAGAAATAACTATAGAAATACAAAAAATTACAGATTGAGTTAATTGTTAATAGGGAAATAAGAAAGATGGGAGATAACAAAGATGGGAGTGCCACATTATCTAGGGTGATTAGGGAAGGCTTCTGTGAGGAGGTTCTCTCTGAGTTAAGGTCTGAAGGGTGAGAGGGAGCCAGGAATTTTGAGCCTTAGGGGAGGAATGTAGGCAGAGAGATCTGCAAGTTGAATAGGGTTGGTGTTTTGAGGAGCAGGAAAGAAGGCTGTTGGAATATAAGTGAACAGAGAAATTACAACATGGGAGCAGTTGGAGAGGTTGACAGCAGCCAAGTCATGGAGGGTCTCTAGGAGATATATTTCATTCAAAGAATAATGGGAAGTCACTGAAGGGTGTTAAGCAGGAAGAACATGATCTGTTTCATATCCTAAAAGTGTCTCTCT
Organism: Sciurus vulgaris; assembly: GCF_902686455.1. Taxonomy (NCBI): domain Eukaryota; kingdom Metazoa; phylum Chordata; class Mammalia; order Rodentia; family Sciuridae; genus Sciurus; species Sciurus vulgaris. The sequence continues at coordinate 1,913,947 of NW_027632871.1, read as the reverse complement.
GGTATGGGAAGATGAATAGACTAGAGTAGAAGCTAGAAATTTGGAAGCCATTGATGTAAAGTAGGGAAGAACATTTGAAGAAGTGAACAAGGGTGGTGGCGATGAAGAGGGAGAGAAATAGGTGGACGTGGAGTGATTGCTGACATGACCTTCTGACAGTTAGAAGTGGAAATTGAGGCAGAGGGAAGAAGCCCAGATGGCTCAGTGGATGATGTAGTCACTAACCAAGACAGGGCAGACAGGATTAGACGTGGTGCTGACTGTGGGGAGGCAAGGAGGGCAGATGGATAAATGAGCGAAGAGGCCCTGGTGTGGACTAAAGCAAGCACCTAGGCCCTGCAGTAGTTGAGTGCTGGGACTCGAACAAACCTACCCAGGCTTGAACATAGTGTGATACTGGCAGTTTCATCGCCCTCTCAGTGCCCCAGTTTCTCCTATGCAAAAAATAATATGAGTCTCTACCTCTTAGTTGTTGGAAGGGTTAAATTAGTTCATAGAGATAAAACTGTGAAAACAGTGTGTGGCCTGGCAGACACCTGTGGAAGTGGCACTTGAGATTGCTCTTCTTATTGTCAAGGAGCATCTGTGACTCAGCTCAGGGGGTTGCTGCCATGTGAAGGTGGTTGTTCACAGCTGCTGCTAGAGCTTATGGGTTTTCAACGTAATCTAGAATACATACTTTCAGGTGGGAAATTCTTCAGGATGTTACCAAACATCCCATCAGTTAGATAAAAGGTGTTTGTGATTGCCAAATTAGACAAATCAACCCAGTTGTGTTCTGCAGTACCATTTGGTTCTTCAGGTAGGCAGGGATAAGGAGGACAACTGGCGTCAGTTGAGAGAGGGCTTTGCTGGTTGAGTATAAGGGGAGGAAGGGACTCAAAGCTCAGGGTTTGTGATGGTAAGAAGTAACAGCAGGCCATTACTAGAGAGCCAAAAAAGGAGTAAGCTTTGTGGGAAGATAGTGAATATTAAAAAGTTGGTCAAACTGTGACTTGGGGTTCTTAGTGACAGTGAAGGATTGTTGAAGTGGAGTTTGTATAGTAAGTGAATTGGAAGGACAGAAGACTGTAATCAGAAAGTTATGTTTGGCTTGTGTTTGAACACAGTGTAATTAGGGTGATGACAGAATACACGTGGTGGGCATGGAACAGTAGCTGGGGTGGGTGGAGAAGGTGCCTAGGATGACAGACTAGGGTTGCCTAGTCATTGATATGGATGTGAATGCCTCAAAATGTTTATGTGAGTCAGGATGGTGGGGAAGGCAATGGGCTACCAGTCAACACATTAGTGAAACAGGGCTGTGGCTGGGACAGTTTGAAGAGGCAGCAGGAAAGAAATGCACCAAAGAAATGACATGAACTTCCAAGGACCTGGAGTTTTTTTAGAATGAATGGAGGGAAAATCATTTTAAAGCCATGTTGCAGAAGCAAAGAGGAGACAATCTTTCCCTGGTCCCTGGGAGCACTCAAGGGAAGTGATGACAACAGGGGACAGCTAGGTTTTGTCAGTATGGAGTTGCCAGGAGCATTCAGAGCAAAGGTGGAAGAAACAGCATGCTTACTGGTCAAATTTCAGGGCTAGAGGAGGGTTCAGGAGGCAGATGAAAGGTGACTGGGCGAGGTTAGGGGTGTTTGCAAAAACAGGAGACTAAGAGTCTGACACTTCTTCAGGTAAGACAGAGAATGTGCTGGATATGTCTTGCAGATGACAGATTTTTATGGTTCTTTTTAGATATTTATGAAATCGAGTGCATTTTGACATTTTATACATACGTGGAGTACATTTTTCTCTAATAAGATCCCATTCTTGTGATTGTACATGACGTCTAGTTTTGCTGGTGGCATATTCATATGTGAACATAGAAAAGTTATGTCCAGTTCGTTCTACTCTCTTTCCTATTCCCATCCACCCTTCTTCCCTTCATTCTGACAGATAGTTCTCAACAGACTGTGCTGCTAGCTTCTCTGCAGATTTAGAAGCTTGGTCTTACGTGGGACCTTTTTAGAACTTTCTCTTTATTATTGTGATCTGAACTCTTAGGGGTTCTGTTTCTGAGGTACAGTTCTTAAAAACTGTGCTCCAGTCAAATTTACAGTTGCTGTTTTGGAACACAACTTCTGTCATCTCCTATATATTTTTACATATGAAATTTGAGGATAGAGAATTATGAGTAAAATATTTAAGGTCTTTTTAATGTCTTTTCCTTTTAATAGAGCGTTGAGCCACAAGTCCCTTTCCCTGAGCCCAGTCTTGGCCTCTCTGAGTGCTCTCTAATTAAAGGCACTTAAAGCATGGCACATTCTCACTTCTTTATTTCTTCATGTGCAAACTTTTTGCTGAACTGGAATGGGTGATAAATGAGTGGGATATAAAAAAAAAAAAAAACTCAGGCTAGAAAAAAAGTGCCTGGAGTCAGAAAATCAAATTGTGAAAAGTGTAATTTCGGTGAACCTACTTTGATTTGTTTGGCATGTCTTCCCTGCTTAAACTGTGAGCTCTGTGAGGGTAGAGATGCCTGTGACTTCTCACTGTATTTGTATCACTTAACAGGGCACTTGTAATGCTAGTTATCAGGAAAAATTGAGTAGATGACTATTTAGGATAAATGTAAGTTGTGTTGTTCCTCTTCCCTAGGAAGAAACAACTGTTGTAGAAGTGAATTGCTTCAGCACCATTAAGGGAGGCCTCCGTGCTTATCCAGCCATATTTCCCTGCCCCCCCCCTTCATAGAAGTACAGTTCTAGTCTGATGGGGAAGAGTAACTGTTGGTTTTCTAATTCACTTTTGCTAACACAGTATCTTCTACTGTCCTTGTCTTCTGATTTACTTGAAAATTTGACTCTTCCATCCAGGGTCAGATCAGACACTGTCCCTGGAGAATTTTCTTGTCCTCCAGCTGAAAGGAAACTGCATCCTCACTTTGGCATTCTGTACATGTTCATTTACAACAAGGATCAAGATAAGTTATCACCCCCCACCCCACTGTTATCTGACTCGGGATCTTGACCATTGTGCTTGATAAATAACTAAGGGCTGAAGGAAAATTTGTAGTATTCTATTTGATACGACTTTGTATATTATAGCATGGATGTTTGTAATTTAAACATGGAATACCAGTGAAAGAAAGAAATTATTTTCTGCCTAATTTTATGTCCTCACCTATTTTGTTAATTATGTTTCTTTGAGTCATTCATTTTAGGGGGAAATTTTATTTAAAACACTTTCTCAAGTTATCCTTTAAATCTGGCTGTTAGGTAAACTGCTGCTTCCATTCCTGTGTTCCAGCAACCTTCAAATGCAGCTGGAACCTGGGGAGGCTTGAAGCTCCCTGCAAAGGGGCAAAGCACTGAACTAATATTGAGGACTGGCTTCACCTGTACCCCTGTGTATAAATAGAAGTGGACCCTGATTTGGCACTGGAATAACATGAAGTAGAAGTCTGACTGGGTGACCTAACCCTTGCAGCCAGTATTTCCCATTTGCTTTAAGAGCTGGTTATGAACCATTTTGAACTATTTACTCATTCAGCTCTGCAGAGGGTCCTCAGTAAAACATGTGCATTAGTTTATTGAGGCTAATTATGCAGGTTGGAAATCAATGTGTATCATTTTGAAAATTGTTACAGAAACAATTTTACAAAGCTCTTGGAGTGGGTAGAATTCAAAACCCCTATTATGTAGTGAGACATGAACCCCACATAGCCTCCTTCTTTAGGTCAAGGTTTAAATTTGAAGACCAGCATCTAAAATCCCAAAGTTGCCACTGTTCCATTCTGTGCAAAGCTCTGCTGATCCTCACCTTTGATGTTTTCACCACGTGTCATCTGAGTTTTTAGTTTTCCATGGGGTCTGCTCATATCCCCATCAACATGTCATGTTTCATGTATTTAATGAAAGGTTTTCATACATCAAACGTGTTTTCTAGAACAAATTATTAATCAACATTTTATTGCAGAATAACATTACATATAGAAAAATAAAAATATATAGCTATTTAGATGTTAACATATTTTATTTTTGTTTTAAAGGATGTATAGAGAATCAATCCAAAGAATTTTCACGAAGCCTTCATTCCTTCTCTGGTAAGTTCAATAACTATAATAAGCTTGGTGCCACACTTAGTTTTGTACATGTGCTGTGAAACTGAAATCATATATTCTAAATAAAAAACAGTAATAAAATGAAATTGAGGATGGGCAAAAATTTGTTTCATCTAAGTAAGGAAAATTTGCCTTTGGTTCACTACCACTTCTGCCAGTCTTGAAATCACACACCAAATGTGAAGGAAGGTGTTTGTTTTGAGACTGCAGAGAGCAGCTGGCCCTAGGTAGACTACCACCAGTTCATGTAATTGGACATTTCCTGGTTTACATCTTAGAAGGATTTATTATTTTTTCCATTTATTTAAATTAATCTTTCCTAAACAAATGTGCTAACTACTTTCAATCTGCATGAGCTAATCTGAACATTTGTCCAAAAATAATGTGTAATACTTCTTTTGTTTGTGGAGGGGGAGGTGTCAGGATTTCTCACCTCACTTCCATGCAGATGATAGCACTTGGTAACAAGGCTCTTTATCCTTGGTACTTTAGAACCTTTTTACATTCATGATTCATTTTAAGAGGTCCTGTCCTGTTCAAGCAAGTTTACCCTGTCATGTCATAAGTAGTAGGTCTCTGTAGAAGACTTGATGGTACAGAGCTGGGAGGGCAATATTCTTGAATTCGTGACCTAACTTTTCAGGATGCCATGTAAGCAGAATAGCTATACATTTCTCACGGTTGAAGAACCATAGGGATCAACTTCACCTGTAGATGAGGAACTGGAATACACGTATTTCATTATGTTAAATAATGAATTTAGTTGAGCTTGAGCACAAATGCAAATCAAGTCTTACCCAATGGATTAGGTCAAATGCATCACTGAAATATCACATTTTTCTGAATCATATTCTGTTCTGTGACAGATCATAGTATATATACTGACCATACTACTTGAGTTGTAGGATTGAGGGTCAGCAGGAGGAGTTCTACTGCACAGTGAAAAAGTGCAGTTTACATGGGTATTATAGTCTATAGTTTGATCATAAGGTAGAGTTCACATACAGAATCACAAAAGTTAGCCAAAAGCATTTCTTAGGAAGGTGCCATGATGAAGATGGATAAGCCATTTCTCAATAAGTACTGCATAACCAGCATTTTCTCTGCATTAGAAAGAGTGACACTTCCATCACCCAAGCATTTAAATCTGAGCTGCCAAGGGGTGGTTATAAACTGCTTATCAAAGAGGCATTTCATTGCCTATCTTTTAACACACAAGAATAGGTTAGGGTGACCTCCAAGTAGCTTTCTTGGTTCCAGGGAGGGCCACAGGATCATGTACCTCTAAATTGCAGAAGCCAGCATGATGGCGATGGGTGACCCTTGAGTTGCTCCCTCTCTATTTTCTAGTATCTATTTATTTCCAGTGAAGCTTATTATGAGGTCAGCTGCAATAATTGCTTGTTGCTAAAATGTTAGCTGTTGCTTAGGGAGTAGGGTGGGGTCAGGTTTGGCAGTTTGGAGGTCACAGCTGCCAACCCCTAAATAGATTGGAAATTTAGCAGAAAATCTGAAGAAATACCTGATGGTTTTGTAATTGGAAACTCTAAAAATGCAGAGCAACTAAAATCCACCTTTTTTGCATGGTGATTTTGAAATGTCAATTTTAGCTAACTGCAGAAGGTCAGAGTAATCACCTTTTGTCCTTTAGTATTGAATCTTATCTGTATAGAGTGCCTCAGAAAAATTTGAATAGTGACTTTCTAGACCCTTTTGCTGTCACCTTCTATAAGAGAAATTAGCATTTGACTTCTTATCCTCTGAAAAGGCACAACTAGTATGAGTTTCTAGAAGAATGAAAGAGACTGAGTTACACTTAAATATGTGTGTGTGGCTGTGGATTAGTGTTTCTGTTAAGTCGGTAGAAAGATTCTGAAGTCTAACATTCTTCAACCAAGGAAGTGTTTTAGGTGTCAGGCCCTGGTGAGCTGACTGTGCCTTTAATTATCTCTCCAGCCTAGGACAGTGATGGAGACACTTTTATCGATGGGGTTGTTGCTGGAAATAGACCCTTAAAAGGGGATCTGGTGGTCATGAAACTACTTCATGAGGAGAAGGGGAAGGTGAGTTAAATTTTATTTTCTAAAGATATTCTTCTTAGGGCCTTTGGCATTCCATGGAACAACAAGCAGCTTCAAAAACCAGGGGAGTCACAGACCTCTCAGCCCCTATGCCTCCGAAAGTGGCTATAGGACTTGTAGGCAGCTGCTGGGCAGAAATCTGATAATTCAGATTTTCGTTTTGCTGTCTCTCATTCCATCTTCCCTGTCACATGGAATTTTTTTCCTTTTTTGATAGAAGGAAAGCTTGCAGGATCCAGTCACACTTGAAACATGTTATTTCCCCACAACCTGTGCTGCAAGATTTGGAAAGACAAAACCATGGACAGAGTGCATTCTTCGCACATTTCTGCTTCCTGTACTAGAAAATCTGGACAATATATGTCAGTTCTGTTAGGCCCAGTTTGGTGATTTGGCATCCCTAGGCAGATAAAAATTGCCTTCATACATTTTTATAACAGGGGTTTAGTGACAGAAGAAAGCATTTTTTTTTTTTAAGAAAAAAAAAACATTTTTACTATGAGAATGTTTTGGGTTTCAGTCTCCCATTAGTATCTGACATTTGAAAAGTAATAGTGGTTTTAATTTTGACTGTTGTTTTGCATAACAGTAAGCATCAGACATTGGAAAAATTCAGGTTTTTTTAAATGTCATGTGAAACTTGTGACTTGTATGTGTATGTCTGAATTTATTTTCATATCATTAATTTTGTCTTAGTTTATTGGTATTTAAGAATTTGGATTCTTTACAGGAAGGGGAGATATACTATAGTGATGAGAAGTGTGGATTTTTAGGTGAAGCTTCCAGGGTTTGAATCTCATCTCTGTCATTCATCTGTGTAATCTTTGATAATTATACAACCTCTCTGTCTTAAATGCCACTTCTATAAAATGGGAATAATCAGTACCTCCTCTGGAGGTTTCTCATGAGGATAAATTGAAGATACAGAGGAGTCCTTAAAAAAATCTTAAAATGACTGGAGGTCCAGAAATACTAGATCTTATTATGAGCTTTTCCAGAAAAGATATATTGTGTATCACAAGACTACCATCTTGTAACAGAGCTTTATTTAGGCATAAATTAAGTTTTTTTTTTTTTTTTTAACCCAGTGGAACTAAAGTAATTGATTATAGCTCTGTGCCAGATACTCATAGGGCCCAGAGATGTTACTAATGATCAGATTGGATATAGTTCTCTCTCTTATGGAGCTTACAGTTTAGTGGAGAGTGCAGGTAGGGAGATAGATACTAATCACACTGATGCAAATTTCATTATTATAATTTTAATTAGTGTGGAGTTACGTGGAGGGTTTTATAGTGGATTTTCCTAGTTGAGATCCACCTGCCCCCAACCGATAGCCACTTGCTGCCTAATGGGTGTGTAGTCTCCTTCCTTAATTCCTTGAAAGTAGTGCTAAGGGTTGGCTCTAGGTCCTGGGAATGAAGGTCGATTTGGTCACTACTTGTTTTCTGACAAGCATCACCTTGCCTAGTGTTGTCCAGGTACAACCAAAGAGAACACACTAGGGCCTGTTTAAATCAAAGGATGCAGTCTACACAGTAAATGAAAATGTACAGTGATAATGAAGAAGTGCCAAAGAAATAACAATAGTGGCTTCCTTTCACTTAAGGAGTGACAGTGGTAGAGTAGGAAGACAATAGTTAGTAGTTTGGGTGTCTTAGTCTCTTTTCCTTTTGCTGTAACTGTATACCACAGTCTGGGTAATTTTATAAAGAAAAAACATTTATTTTTTACAGTTCTGGAGGCAGGCAAATCTGTGATCTGTGGGACTGATTCTGGTGAAAGACTTCTTGCAGGGGGTTGGGGTCTCTGTAGACTCCCAAGATTGCTCTTGGTGAGACAGAATAAGTTTACTTACTTGAGTTAATCTCTTCCTCTTTTTGTAAAGCTACTAATGTAAACATGTGGGTCCCATATTAATTATTCATCTGATCACCTCCTGAGGACATCACCTGAACATACCATTAAGAGATGACTTTTGTAATTATGTTTTTATATGAGTTTTAAAGTGGACAGACATAGAAGTGCATCCAAACAGACCAGAGTATGAAATAAAGTGTTGATTGGTTGAACAGTAGGAAGAGGGAGCATATGGTAGACTATCAGTTGAGTTCTGCAGAAGTGGGTAATGTAGCAAACAGAACAAGATCAAGTTGTCTGGGATCTTCCCTGCTCTTGGTCCTGGGCAGAAGATGACTGAACATGAGTAAATAGATCTGTTGTACTATTTCTCTGTTCCTTCCTTACCTGCCTCAGTGATAAGACCAGCAAGCTTAGCCTTTCCTGGTATTGTCAGGAGAGCTCTGTTTGAGGAGGAAGCCTAAGAAGACAGGATAGGTAGCTGACTCTGAAATTTGAGACCAGGTTGTGTGTGAAGGTGATTGTTGTTGTTCCTATCTGGAAGGACAGTTTGGGAATTTGGCTATTCTTGGTGTTATTGCTTCCTGGCAAAGATTTTGTACTCCATGTAAGATTCAATGCAACGAAGTCTCCCCACCCCACTAGAGATATAATTTTACAAATTCCTCTCTGTCTTTTGCTAGTTATGAAGTTAAGAGTTTATAAAAATAGGTAGTAGTCCCATAATCAGTACATTCATATTTCATAGATGACTTGTTTTTGTTTTGCAGTTAATATCTAAAGGTGGAAGAAATTAAAGTCCACGAAGGACTTAAGCTGGAAGAGTGGAATGCAGTGGGAACAGTCAGACATTGGGATAGCCAAGCTGAAGTGGGAAGTCTGATGGTTAAGATGTAGAGAAGGAGGGATATATTTTGAAATTAAAGTCATTAGAAATTGAGGATGGATTTGAGGCAGCGGGAGAGTTACCTGAATTCAGCCAGGAGGCAGAAGACCACATGCCCCCGGCATTTTGGGTAGGCATGGAGGACACATGTGGGACTGCCACCTGCATCTCAGCTGCCAGGTAAGGACTCTGCTCGCCTCCTGGCTCTCAGCCAAGTGAGGGGCAGTAGTAGGTGATCTGGTTTATTGGTTTATGTCCTTGCTAGAGGAGTAAAATATTTTTTGCTGTAGTAGGAAATGTTTTGGCTAGAGGACTTAATAGAAGGAATGATGGAGGGAACAAAAGAGGTTGTTCAGTCACTTTGGGGCTGGGGTGAGGCTTGAACCTCAAGAAGGTGGTCCATTGTGAGGTTGCAGCTCCCAGACTGGCTCCCAGCCTGTGGGTGAGAAATTGTCTGTAAAGGAAGTTGAATAAGTCCAGAGGTGGCCAGGAGAGAGCCGGGGTTGCCCACCCAACTTACTTGTGCTTTGATTTTCTCTCCCTCTTGTTGAATCCAATGCACCAAGCATCAAGACTGGTAGAGCTGCTAGACTGTGTGTGTGTGTGTGTGTGTGTGTGTGTGTGTGTGTGTGTGTGTGTGCAGAATGCTTGCTGAAGCCCTCATTTGATTTCATAAGGTATTTTGAATGGCATACATGCCAACCTTCTAGAGGAGCCACTTGTTTGAATTATGCTTAAGGGATCAAAGAGGTAAATGTTGCTCTTAGAGTAACGCAGGTGAGGTACTTAGCTCGGGTGTGCTTCTACACTTTCCCAGTGGTGGCTGCTGATCTGCACCCCATCTTCTCTCTGGAACTCTTGCCAGACACAATCTCCTTAAAACGGATAAATTCTACTTGTTTTCACAGGGCAGAGGCAGGAGGGGGAAACCTCACTGCAACAGTAGATTTATCTTGTCTACTTGTCTGGGTGCATGTTGGAATTGTGATCTTGGTCTGCATGCTCATGCATTTGTGTAACTTCTTGCACTCAGGTTGGAAGTGAACAGAAAGCAGGGGTTTGGATATTGCATCCATTTGGACAGATATCCAGCATGAAAACCTTTGTGTACATGTTGGGAATCTGTGTTGGTATGTGCCCCTTACTCCACACTGTGGGTCTTGTTTGCAGTTTGCATTGTGAATGGATGGATCTCCATATGGGTATAATGTATTCATCAGAGCAATTGTGTAGTTAAGGACAATGATTATTTTATCCATTGCTGTCACCAGAGAGCAGGTGGCATCAGGCACAAAGCTAGGAGACAGGAAGTGGGGCTGGGCTGACCTCTCTGTCTACCTTGCTAATTCACATTTATGCCAGCTCTTATGAGACTTGTCCTTCCTTAATGTTGAACTCCTTTCCCTTGTTTTCTTTCTTTTTCTTTTGTTTTGGCGAAAGGAAATCTAACCCATTGCCTTCTGACATCTTCTACTGCATATTACATATCTCAGCTCTTTGTTTTTCAATTACTGGTAATTATAGTTGAAAGAGGGAGCAAAAGTATAAGATAAAATATACATTCCTGAGCTAAAATGAGGTGATGAGTGCAATGTCTGAGGGAGACCAGACTGGTGGATTGAATGTAACCACTCCCATGTTTTGGGTTTGACATGGGTAAATTCAGTGCACATAATGGAAATTCTGAGCAGTAAGGTACAGTCGGTCTAGCAACCCGGATTTATCTTCTTCTTCATCAAATGAGGGTTATTCCCAACTTGTCCATTTTTATTTTATAGTCTGGTTCTTTAAGTTAGCATCAGGGGCATACCTAGGACATCTGAATTCCCACCCACTTTAAGTTTGAGTGGGAAGCATCTGTACTCCGCCTCTGAGCCAGTTCATCAGTCACCAACAGGAGCCTCATGCAGAGACCCAAAATAGCATGAGGTTTAAAAATGGGCACTGTTACCCTAATCACGGCCCAAATCTCATAGGATCAAGTGATAGTCTCCCTGGGAAAAGAGCTACATGTCAAGTAGTAAACATGATCATTGTAAGAATATATTTAACACAGGAGATAAAAACACCAAACCAGAATATTAATATTTCTGTTATACAATTACAAGTTCAAGGAGTTCAGCCTTATCATTTCATAGTGAGTATAGAAAGTAGGAGTGATCCCTTTTACTTGTAATTATTTGACTGCAGTGTGATGTCCGGCAGCCCTGTTCTTACCCTTCTGGGCTGGAAGACATTGGTATGCAGAACTCATGCATCAAAGGTAGCCATGTTTGATTATTTATTAAAACAAACTAAGAGAAATTAATCTCATTGAACTTCTGTTTATTCAACAAAAGAGTTGGATGTTTCCAACTCTAATGTGACTATAATGTTCATTAAATGGATTTCTTTACACCTTTAAATGGATTAACTACACATTCAAAAACATCACAGATCTAATTCAGGTTATGATAATGGCCTTTCTTTTGTAACTCTGGGAAAGACAGTAAATGGATATGCTGTAAATGGATATGATATTTACTAGTGCTATTTTGTTTTGAAAGGGCATGAGTTGCTCCAAGGAGGTGGGAGGAAAGGACAGACCTGGATGTGACTTTGCCTGCCCCAGTGGTTTAATTTTAGAGATTTAGGATGGACCCAGGCTTGGTGCCTGCTTCTTCGAGTTCTCTGTTCCAAGCATCTTGGAGGTTCCTCCCACCTCAGGGGTCAGCTAATGACTTCAGTCTGCCTGGGATGGCTCTGAGTCAGATAAGGGATAAATTATGGACATCCCCATTCAGTCCCTGCCCTTTGAGTCTTCTTAGAGTTCCTTCACCCAGAACTTTCCTGATAGTGGGAGAAGTCCCTCTCCTGTGTTTCGGGAGAGCAGCGCTGCATCTCCACGTGCAGGTTTGACCACAACTCATTGGGCCTGCATTGCCTCCCCTTTTTAAACTTGGCATGCTGTGGCAGTTCTCTGGTGTCCTAGGGATGACATGAGTTATGCTTGGCTCAGGAGAGTACAGAAAGCTCTAGGAACTACAGCAGAAATACAACAATCTTTTGCTCTTTGGGGACAGAAGACTGGGAGGGAGGATCCCAGAAGGCCCCAGAGAGCCAGTCAGGCCTTTTCTGTTGAAACTGAGGTGGGCATAGATTGGTCCCCATTCGTTCATTTCACCAATGTTTGTGGAGAGATTTCTATGGGTCAGGTACTGAGCATGGACAATCAGAAGCAGCCCAACGTTGAGTGGATGCGACTCTGGCACTCAAGGAGCAGCCGACCTGAGCGGCGTTAGCAGAGAATTTTGTGAGTTGAAGAAGGCTCAGAATTTCCCAAAGAAGGGAAAACTACTGCTGGTGACCTGGTCAGAAGGCATATCCAGAGGGCTTGCTTTGAGTTGGTGCATATAAATTCACACTAATTTTACTTAGATTTTACCTAATTGAAGCTGATTTGGAGTGGTGGATGAGAACCTGTGGGAGGTTAGAGCTGACCAGCAGCCTCCTCATCCCTAGTTCTGGCTCCTCCAGGGGACACTGGGCAGAGGGATGGTGACCCCAAGCTGGACCACAGCAAAGGATGGGAGGTGTCTCTGGAGCATCAAGGAGCATAGTGAAGAGACAAGGACTTTGTGGGACAGTGCTAGGTGGAAAGGCTGGACCTGCCCCTACCTAACAACACAATTGACAGGTTGCCTGACCTCTTTAAACCTCAGTTTCCTCATCTGTGAACGAGGATAAATATACATAACTTCCAGTGCTCTATGTGACTTTAGGAACAACAAATATGGAAAGGCCCTATCACAGAGCTAGCACATAGTAGGTAACATTTACTCAATAATCTTTACTTTCTTCTTATCAGCTGCCCTGTTTATTGCCACCCACACCCTGCCATGTCCCATCCTTAATGATCAATATGTAGATCTTCCTTCAGGAACAGGGTAGCAGCTCCAAGCTCCCTCTACCAGAGGTCTTTGTCTTTTTCAAGCAAAGTCCTAAAGTAGTCAAAACCCTGAGGCAGTGGAGTAATGTCCAGTGGGGTCATCATTTGAGACCCATGGAGTGGGCAGCTGCAGCACCACTGTCCAGACTCTCCCAGCCAGTAGCTCTGTTGGGGCCCTGGTCTTGAGCTCAGCCTGGTGCCTGAAACTCCATCACAAACCTGTCCACTGTGTGCTCTTCCAGCTCTAGACTCTGAGTGAGGCTGGGTGGCCTGGGCAGGTGCAGTCCCCATGCTGGGCTACCCACTTCTCACCTGTGCCCGCCCCTCAGTTTCTTTTGTTTCTGGCATTTCTCAGGGCATGGCAGCAATGGGTATGATCCTTTGGAGATGCCTGTCTTAAGGCAGAAAATACTTTAATAAATCATTTAAGATCATGCTGTACCAACATCAATTATTAGAATTAATTAAAACATACAGAATTGTGCTACAAAGAGTCACCACCAGCTCAGGAGCTGCAAGTCTCAGGAAGGAGCACAAAGCACGGACCAGGAGAAAGCAAACACGGGCTCATTGTGTGCTAGGTTCCGTGTCCAGGTTTCCAAACTAATGGTGAATGTGTAAATAATTTTGTTTTCACTCTGTGTTATAATGATTCAGTTGTATTTGACCAAATAACTTCAGGGAATATCATTAAATACTCTTCAAATAGTGCTTTCTTGAAGCCACATTCTTCTGTTGGAAAGTGTCTATGGATCCACTCAGAAAGCCAAGGTGGAAGGTAGTCTACATGGAGTGTGGACTCAAAAGCTTCCTCATAATTGAGACTGTGCCATGAGGATGGAAGTTACCAATGGGGAGCACGCCTGGTTCACATGCTCATTCACCTGCTAACTTCTAAGTTCCATATGAGGCTAGGGAGTAAATGGTGTGCAATGGAATATTAAATTACAGAAATTAAAATCTTGCCCAAATACATTTTATCAAGAATAAGCTGGAAAAAAGTTATGAAGATCTGCAAAGAGGATATTTAAGAATAGAATGCTATTATTTTTGCCTATGTATATGCATAGCTTATATGTACAGCTGATGGCAAAGGGGACAGGGAATATGCATATAATGTTTACAGTGTAAATGTGTGAATTACATGTAACTAATAGCATGTTGCAAATGAGATGATGTTAATACCTAAGGAATTAGATACACAGCACTTATTAGCCAGGAATGTTTCATTTCAAGATAACTACTTTGTGCTAAGTTGCCTAGTTGGTCTTGAACTTGTGATCCTCCTGCCTCAGAAACCTAAGTTGCTGGGATCATAGGTATGGTCATTGCACACCACCATCATAAATTTGTTTGATCTGTGTTAATTTTATCATATGCACATCAGGTAACAGACCACAGTTTTGATTTCCATGTACAGTATCCAGAGACCTGACACTAGCTTCAGTGCTCTGAAGTAAAAAGTATCTTTGTTCAGGAAGTTTCTTATTGGACAGTTAACATGTGGAAGCTATGTCAAACAATATGTGAAAATAATAAGTTCACATTGAATTCCCAAAGGATGGAGGCTTATTCTTCTTGGAACAAGACTGTCACAACTCTTGCTGATGGAATAAATGGGATACTATATTTCAGTCTAAGTAATTATCAGAAATGAAGCTTTGTGAATTCATTTCTAATGGGGCCACATGTCACCCTTCAGTTTTTGTATATAATGACATCTAAAAGCCTGGGCCTGAGTTTAGCTCTTCCAATGTCCTGATTTCTCCTGTCTTGGTATGATGAATAGTTATATTTTCCTCTAGTTTAACATCCTCCACCCAACATGTGATTCTGTGTTCTCAAAGTGCCTATGGCAGGTATGCAGAGCTATAGCAAAACAAGGTGCTCTACCATAATTGTTTGCTCATTGGCAGACTTGATTGCCAAGACATCCATGGAAGGGTGGGGGGGAAACAGCAATTTTCTCACCAGGACCTTCCCTGGCTTCCACCTGCCACCAGCTGCTCTGGGCTAGTGGCAGTTACATGAGGCTGCAGCTAAAGCCCAGGACACTAGGCAGCTCTGTGTGGGCTGTGGTCAGGGAATGGGACTCCCCATACTTTGCTCAGAGCCTAAGGCAGAACTCCAGTTCCAGAAAGATGTGGCATCTGGCTGTGTTCCTCAAGACTTCTCTGAGGATGGACAGAGAAAGCAACTTTTCCCTGGGATTATGTGTGTGACCCACAGGCTCTTGAATACACAGCTATTTTGTGGCTCTCTGGTTGATTGTTTAATATTTTTCTCATGCAAGGCATTCTGTGATGGCCCTATTGCCATCCTGGATTTGTTGATCTGTGAGAGAGGAAGAGTTAAGCAACCTTCTTATATTTTATGTTAATTTCATCCTCATCTTATAAGATAATAGGCAGTAAGCTTTTATTTGCTTTTACTCAGAGATCTGGCACCAATGTTGAATGCTTGGGAGGAAGAAGGAGGCTTGATTGAGAAGCTACTTATTACACAGTTCACATGTGGAAGCTGTACCAAACAGTGTGAAATAAGTTCACCTTTAATTTCCAAAAGATAGAGTCCTCTGCCTTCCTTTCCTTCCAGATGGAGAAGCTGTGATTTTTGGTTCAATGATTTTTTTTTTTTTTTTTTTTTTTTAGTGCTAGGGATTGAACCCAGGGGTCTTAACCACTGAGCAAAATTCCCAGCCTTTTAAAATTTTTATTTTGATATAGGGTCTCATTAAGTTGTTCAGGACCTCGCTAAGTTGCTGAGGCTGACCTTGAACTTGTGATCCTCCTGCGTCAGCTTCCTGAGTTGCTGGGATTATAGGCATGCACCACCAATCCTGGCTGGTTCAGTGATCTTTAAATGGCAGGTGTTCTTCCAGAGTCTTAGATGGTCTTTCCACTGGCTGTGGCTTGGAAACCACTTATGATCATTTAAAGTTCTCCTGTCACAGGCAGTGGTGTGTACACACAGTAGCAGGTCCACAAGGAGGCAACTCACTAGTATGTGCTTTCATTAGGTTCTGCTTTGTGTTGAGCACCCTAAAACAAAGGGAAAAAGACCTTGAAAGTCTTCTATTTTTTGAGAGATGATGGGAAAGTACTCTGCAGGGACTGAGAAAGAGGGTAAGGAGTGACCTCTGAGTCCAGTCCCAAGTGCTGGAACCCGGACACGGTGCTTACTTACCTAGGGAGTTATAGTCCTGTGGGTTCAGGTGGATTGAGGCCATAACATCTTTGGGAAATATAAGTTCACACTAATTTTGACTTCTCACAACCTACTTCCTGCAAAGTTCAGGTTTGCTTTAGTGATACAAATTTTAACCCATAATCAAGAGTCTTTACTTTTAATGCAGAAAGAATACGCAGTACTTGCTTCTATATGCAAAGTACTTGCCTGCTGCAAACTGGTTCCAAAGAAAGGGAGTGACAAGTTAGCATCTTAATCTACTTAAGTCCTTTTTCTTTTAGGAGATAGGTGCTACATCACCAACCCAGGGCCTCATGAATGCTCAGCAAGTGATATATCTTCCCTATGTAAGTCTTGAACTTTCCTGCAAGGGAGAGGTCTTCAGAAACATGCTCCCTCTTACTTGACAGCTTGGCTGAGCTCTGCCATCCTTAGTGAAAAGGTTGTGTGATTATGACCACAGCCCCCAAATTGACACCAGTTGAAATAATGTTGGAACTATATTGGTAACTAATCACAACTAAGATGTCAACTCAATTACTTTGATGATAGAGATACCCAAGAGACATCCTTGTACCTAGACTGGCGTTCCCAGTCAAGTCCAGCCTTGCTATTACCTGGCAAGCCTGGGTCTAAATTAGCACTAAATATAAGTTAATTCAGTAAACTCTTCACATCCCAGTAGGCAGTCCCATGCTCTGGGTTCCCCAGGCCTTCTCAGCAGAAGGGTGGCACCCCCGGTGGGGAAACACTTAGGGTGTGCTTACATTATTTGAAGCATGTGGTTTGCAACCAGGTTTCTGCCAGAAACTCCCTCCGCCACTAAAGCAACAGCAGAGTTTTTCTTACCCTTAAAGATATGATAATTGTGTGAAGTTCATTCACAGGACAATACACCTGCATTTATTCACAGGGTCCCTTAAGGATCCTCCAAGAAATACATGTGTTTCCTGGCCAGAGGGAGGGGAGAAGGGGGAATGGGGAGAGAGACAGAGAGAGGAAAGGCTGACTTCCTCTCAGAACAAGAAGAAGACAAGTCTCCCTCCCAAGTAAAAATAAAAATAAAAAGGATGTAATAATGTAGAAAAAAATACACTTCATGAAATTATTTTTTATAAAGACATTCTATGAACTGAAGCTTTTAAGGGACACAAAGGCCCCTTTTATTTCCCAAATTCCAACAATGCCCCTCCACAACCCTCTTGTCTCCAGGGAACAGAATATCAACTTACTTAATTTTTTTTCCATTTTCCCAATATTCAAGATGAAGTCAAGATAGAGGCCATGAAGCCACAGGTTGTGATCTATTTGAATGCTAACCCCAGCCACACAGAAAGAGCCAAGCAGAAGAGCTGGGTGAAGATCTCACTTCTGTGGCTATAACTGAGCAGGCTGAGCCCTGAGATCCAGAAGAGGTCACCTGGAGCTCCTGAGGACAGTGCCAGCTTCTCCAGGAGTCTGAGGAGTGGGACAGCCTCTGGAGAGCCAGGGCTATGTTCTCACCTGGGCCTCCTGGTGAGAAGTCACAACCTACACTGAAGCCACCATGGGGCTCAGTGTGTGCAATAGTGGGACAGGGCTCTTCTCCATAACAAAAAGAAGGCTGCAGCATATTGTCAAGAGTGGCTGAAATAAGGTACCTGGGCTGGGACCACCAGGTCAGTAATGTCTGCAGACCTCACTAGAAAAGGTAGATCAGTGGGATGGGCCAAAGCCATTAAATATGTTAATTTGCAGCAGGGAAATTAAAGCTTGGGGAAGAAGACAGCAGCCATGAAAGAGCTAGCCTTGGAGCTGCTGCTTGGGTGACCTTAGGTGCTAATTTCTTCGTGTTTCAGGAGGGAGTTTGAAGTTGTAATGGAAATTCACCATGATTCAATTTACTTGGTAACTCATTGCTCAGAACACCCTGAGTAGGTGCTTCCCAGGCATGACTGCATGGTAGCCCAGAGTGCCATGTGACGATGGGGTCAGATGGATGGGTCCACGAGCCCCGGCTCGGCTTGTGAGCCCCTGGCTGTGAAATACATCTCTGTGGGTCCAGCACCTTTCAGGCACAGACAAGGTTCTCAAGTTACCTATTGAATAAATGAATGAATCTAAACAAGAGCGATTTAAACAGGAAAGATCCTCTTGGGAGGCATTTTATGTACAGGGAGTCAGTGGCCCAGGGCTCTGCTTCTACCTGTATCCTGCAGCTGTGGAGCTTTGGAGAAGCCACTTCCCCAACAAGGAATTTAGGGTAGATGCTCTCAATATTTTGCTCTGTCGTCACTTTTCTCTCTGGTCCATGAAGGTAGCAGGAGCAATTATAGACTTTTTTTTTCCTGTTTGCTTTTGCCTCCTGACCTTGTAAATGAGCTGAACTGTGTAAATTAGGCCCTTGAAGCTCTTTGGGAGGAAAAGGGACCCTAATGGGGAGATCAGGCAACACTCAGCAGTCTCTTCTCCTGGTATCTGCAGATAATTAGAAAATACAAAGTTATGCAGACTCTGGGCCAGTTGACCTACTTCCAGGGGGATGGGGTTGACGGATGGTTTCAAAATGTAAGAGGAAGGAAGAGGAAAGGGTGGAGTAAGCAAGGGGCCCCCGAAGGGGAGACCGGCACCAATCAGGTCAGCTAAAAACAGAAAGCTTTTACCCTTGGCAGGAGGCACCTCAGCAAGCAACACCAAGTGACGAGAAGCTGCAGAGAGTCGCCTGCTTTTTCAAAGGGAAAATGTAATTTGTAAACAGTCAACATCTTAACAAGCTATAAACAATCAGCCCTGAATTCTAGCAGAAGTGCCTGAGTGACAAAAATTCACAATGCTTTTCTAGACCTACTTTGTTAATTTGCAGCCTGGTATTCATTAGGGTGACAAGTCCCCCCAGGGAGTGCTTCTAGTTTGGCTTCCAATATCAGGATGAGGGCCAGGGGTCCCAGCACTTTTCCAATACAGGTGCAGGCCCAGGGCAGTAGGATCCTGTCTTTTCCCTCTCACCACATTATAGGCTGGCCATGTGACTCATAGGATATGTTTTTTTTTTTTTTTTTTTAATTCTAGCATTTCAAAAATTGCCCATCATTTATCACTCATCCTAGGTGAGCAACTGTGGGTGGATGCTGGCTGGCTGCTTTTCCCCCACCCCTGTAACCCCCTGTCTCACCCCCCTAGGGAAATCAAGAAAAGCAAGATTCAACTTCTCCAGGCCCTTGGAGACTCCTATGAATTGCTGTAATCATCATAATAAGTGGTAGTAATGGAACAGTATACAGGATTCTGCTCCATATACTGCTCCATGAAATGGCAAAAAATAGTGAAGTAATTAGGTGACCTATCATTAGCACCTGTGACTTATTGGCACAAGCATGTTTCTATTGTGGTTTTTTAAGATTCTGAAGTCATGTGACTTCTTGTTCTGCCCCCAGCTTTCCTCTCCTAAGGGCCTCAGTTGCTGGGTCTGAGGCCAAGTGCTCCAGGATTGGGGACCTGTGCTAGGGCTTAGCTTGTGGAAACCACAGGAAGGAAATGACAGTCCTGCTTCCCAGCCCATTAGGGTTAATACCACTTTAATTAGCAATTGATGCGAAACCTAAGAGTGCTACTTTTGAGCCATTTCTAGGCTAAACCTGTGTCTCACAGACTGACCCAAACCATGAGCCCACTCCAGTGGGAGACAATTGAGGAATGGGGACTGGCAAAACAACTCACTGTTGATTCCAAGGGGAAATGACTATTCAAATGCTCAGCCTGCCTTCTTGTACCTTTCTCCTGGCTGAGACTTCTGCACAGAAGAACACAATTGCCAGGAATAAAAATTTCATGGTGACAACAATAGTTAATGCTGACAGTATCCCTATCCACCAGCCCCTTTTCTAAGGTCTGCATGTATGTTTAATAGTTAGAACATGTGATAGAGAACATTATTGCTTCCATTTTACATATGGGAAAACTGAGGCATGAAGAAATTAGGTGACTTAACCAAGGCATGAGCCAGGTTTCCAATCTAAGCTGTTTGGTGGTGGCAAGTACACATCTTAATCTTCTGTCACTGCCCTGCATGGTTAGTGCATTACAGGGCTGTTGCTCGAGATGTCCACAGTGTGTCAGGCCCAGGTGAGGCACCAAGTACTGTGCTGAAAACCAAGAACAGTTTCTAGACTTGCCAGGTGACCTGAGAGAAGGCAGCACCTTCCTTAGGCAGGAAAAAGCAGACGTCCAGCTACAACCCCCATGCCTACAAAGGGACAGATGGGAATGGTCACCACCATCTAGGAAAATGTCAGAGGTGGACAGGGTGAACCCATTGGCTGAGAGCCATGCACCGAGAGCCAGGCTGCTTCTAAGCTTCCTCCCCCCCAGAACCTCTGTGGGTCTGCAAACTTTGACCTCAGTCAAAGGTCAGTTAAGGATTTAATTTTTAAACCAATAGGGTGTGGAATTCAAGGCCTGTGCTTTTTACTTTGGCTCCACTGTGGTGGCAGAGTCATGTACCTGCTCCCCAGCCTGTCACCATTTCTGACATCAGTGTGGGGTGGCTGAGCAGAGGGGCTGGGTGCCTGCAGACATGTTTCCCAAACTCCTTGCACCTCAATGTCCTCATCTGTGAAATGAAAATAATGACCCCATCTGCCTCTGAGGCTGACCGTGGGGACTCCTTGGATTAAAGACTGTTTGCTGCTAGTTACTACTGTTTTCTACAAAGGCTACTTGTCCACGAAGTTAAGGGAGCTTAAACTGTCAAATCCTGTCCTGCAGACCCTCCTCCCTGTCCCTGTATTTCATATTGATGATTTGGTCTTTTGTTTCTTAAAGTAGGCCCCCAGATAGAATGTTTCTGGTCCCTTACTCTAGGACCCACTGGTGATTATCTAGAAAACACAGCTTTGGGTTGCTCCAGCTCTGTCTAGCTCAGAAGAGAAGTTTCTAGGTGTTGAATGTGAAGACATGTGGGATGGGCTCTGTCTTTCTGACAGACACACTGACTTCTTCCAAAGACCAGAGGCCACAGATAGTGAACCATCTAGATGTGCTCATCCTAGTTTGCAGGACTGTGTCTGTGGGAAAGCCAGAAGCCCCTGTCTCCTGCACCCCCTCAGTCCTGGCCAAGCTGGGTCCTGTTGGTCCTCAGCCCAGTGGTGGAGGACAAAGTGTGCCATTCACCATGGGGCTCCCAGCTAGCAGAGCATGGGGACAGGCTAGGTACCCAGGAGATATGTGGGAATGAAGGTGGGCAAGACAAGCATTGATGGAGTGGGAGCTTGGAGGAGGGTGGGCACTGGGATCCCAGGAGGGCAGATGGCTTTTGTGCAGAGCCAGTGTGAAAAACACAAGCCTGCCATAGGTTTGTTATATCAGAAAAGTGCCATGACCATGTGGAGGACTGTGGAATGGCCAACAGTGTATCTTCCATTTCAGATCCCACATCACCATTTTCTCTGCTTGGAAGCAATGCCCGTGCCAGTGTATAGAGCAGAGCAGGAGCAGACTATTTCCATGGGGAATGCACCTGGGACAGGCAGGCTCCACTCTGGGCTGGGGGCAAGCTGCATGGCCGACCCAAGTCTACAGGCTGGGTAGACTCCAATTTCCAGAGGACCCGGGATCACAGCCCAATGGTGCAGCATGATGCAGGAGATCTGAATTTTACTTAGTGCAACACCCTTCCAACCAGACTGCAGCACAATGCAGGACACTTACGTCTGAGCCCCACACCTCCCAGGGTTGGCTCAGCTATCCCACTGACATCTCTATAAAGCCCACAGGGGAAAGAGTTAAGATATTTGAGAGAACCTTATGATTTCTGCAGGCCTGGACAGAACCACCTTGAGGTAGCCACAGATGGCTCTATTGGAAAGGCATCCTCCTCCTCTGCCGAGGATGGAGAAGTCTTTCAAGGTTATTTATTTTCATTTTTTAAAGATCATTTTCAATTTTAGATATATTTTTAAAGGTTTCATGTTGGTGCATGGGAAAAAGAGATTGCTTTTGCCCCAGCTGAGCTGTGGCATACACACACAGGACTTGATACATAGAAAATAAGAAAGCCAGGAAAATAACAAGGGCCAGACTGGGATTTCACAAATTTTGTTTTTCTTCCATCTCAGAAGTGTGGTATTCCAGAAACTGCAGTCACTTCAAACATTTACTTAAGGAAAACAGGAAGAGTTGAATTTTAAAAAAAATCTAAATGTTTAGGCAACAATGGACACCTAAGACCACAAATCTGATTTATTTACATATATCAGCATATTTTTATACATCTGGTTTTTGGACAGTGGATTTTTAAGATTGAGAATAGTGGTAAAAAGTGATAAAATTTTTAGAATTTTTTGAGACATGATTTCACCTGTGTAATGATCAGATTCTTCATGTTGCTACTTGTTGGTAGCTATTTTCTAAAAAATGAATGCTGCAGATATCTTAAATTGATCTGTGTTCCCCTTAAAAACAAATAACCCTTTGAAAAAGAAGGTGAAAAATAAATGAGATGTTGTCGAAGCTCCATCACAACTTGTGAATCAGGATCATAGTTCAAAAGGCGATATCTTTGCAGACTGAGCAGTATCTACAGAAAGTTTTATTTTCACCTTAACATGAAGGGAGAATGATCTTGTAGGATTTTCTGTTTTGGAACTAATATGCTAAATCATTTCAGAGTTGATGGTCATAGAGTCTTTGAAAACAGCATTTTTCAAGGATGGTAAACACACTAATGTTGAAAACTAGTAAAAAGCAAAGTTTTCTTTGTGCGAGATTCTGAACAGCTTATCTTAATTTTAGTTATATGTGTTCAAATACTGAATGCTCATCCCACCACTCTGCTATTCCCATGCACTGTTTAATTTTCTGTGTGTGTGAAAATCATAGCTAAATGATGTACTGTCTCACTTTGGACTGTCTCATAGATGCTTAACACTGATATTTCATTCAAGAAGAACTCTTTAAGTCCTTGCTCTATTTTGAACTAATTGATGTTATAAGAATAAACCTGAGATATTTATTTTCCAGTACTAATTTGGATTTGTTTATTCTTTCACCACAAAAGTCCCAAATTAGGTTAAAAATCAAATTTTTGATAATTGTAAAATGTGATATTGCAGTTCATTGCCAAACATCACAACTGCATATTTGCAAGATTTAATATATCCTATGAATCAGCACAGAACACTGAGAAAAATGAGGCATCTGCCACAGAATCTTCTCCCTGTGCTATTTATTCAGCAATGCCCATAAAGTCCCCAGGGGCATAGAAGTCATGGCCAGGGCACAGGCTTCTGTACACAGTGATGGTTTCTGTGGGAAAAAGGCTCCGATGTCATACTACTTTCCTTGTTTTAGACCACAACTGTTGCAGGCAAGCATGTCTCTGACTGCTTCTCGGGTTTATTCAGTCTGCATCCAGGAAGAATCCTTTTCCCTGACCAGTCAATTAGGTGCTCCTTAGGAGCAAGGGACTTTGGAAAATTCTGTGCATCCTTTCCTCAGTAGTTCCTCTCAGCTGAGAGTCTTAGAGATGGACAAATGTACTGTGGCTGCCCGACAGGCACTGAAATTTGGAGCAGGAAGACTTCTTCCAAAAGCCTTTCACAGAGAATGAGCACAGTTTCACAAATGGCACATGACAATCATTTCTATCAGTCACTTGGGAGGGCATCTGTCCTAGTCTGTTTCTCATAGGGCACCATTGGGTTCTAAACAGTTCCTCCAAGACAATTTCACTACTAGATTATTACTGTCATTTCAGTTTTTAAACAGAAGCTAAGGGGTCCTGGTTTACATTTGAACATAGGGGAAGTTGCACTGGAAGAACCTTTATCAGGTTGTGCACCACTGTATCTCCACATTGCCATTAATAAGCATTGATCCTTAAAGCTGAATTAAGACATAAATAGTAAGCACCAACGTGTATCTACCCATTCATCTACCAAGGCTTCCACAAATGTTTATTAAGTGTATACTCTGTGCAAATGTCAGTCATGTTTCTAAAATGTTAAAAGAATCTTTTATTACCAGAAATGAGGACAAGTAGCAGAAAATAAAGACATCAATTTCATGTTGTCCAGTTGGGTCACAGATATATAGTTACACGTGAAAGTGGATTTACTATATGTTTCTACATGCACATGCAGTAGTTTGTCTAATTTCATTCTGCTGTTCCTCCCCTTCAATCCCCTTTCTCTACTCCACTCTTCTCCCTTCTATTTTCATGAAATTGCCCCCTCTTCTTTTTTAATTCCTTACTTCTCTCTAGCTTTTGCATGTAAGAGAAAACATTTGACCCTTGACTTTCTGAATCTGACTTATTTCCCTCAGCATAATGTTCTCCAATTCTTTCCATTTACCAGAAAATGAGATAATTTCTTTCTTTTTTATGGCTAAGTAAGATTCTTGTGTGTTTACTACATTTTCTTAATCCACTCATTTGTTGACAGGCACCTGGGCTGGTTCCATAACTTGGATGTTATGAATTGCATATATAAACACTTCTATATAAACACTGCTACACCTGTATCACTGTAAAATGTGATTTTACTTCTTTTGGATAAATACTTTGTAGTAAAATCACTGATTATATGGTGGGTTCATTCCTAGTCTTTTGAAGAATTTCCATACTGCTTCCAAAGTGACTGTACTAATTTGCAGTCTCAACAACAATGTATAAGTGTACCTGTGCCCCACGTTCTCACCAGCATTTACTATTACTTGTATTTTGGCAATGGCCATTTTAACTATAGAGTGAGATGAAATTTCAGGGTAGTTTTGATTTGCATTTCCCTGGCTGCTGTTAATTGCTTATTATAAAATCAATCTGAATGTCAGGAACAAAAACAATACCATGAAGTACTGTATAAAGTCTCTCCCTCTTACAGCAAAATATATTTCCCATGCCTAAGGAAATGTAAACTTCTATAAATAAAATAGATTAATAAAATAGACAAATTCTGTAGTCGAGTTAGTTTTCTCTTTCGTGTACACTGTCACCAGGTATAGTAATGGGTCTTTCATGACATAAATTTTAAAGCTTATTTAATCTAAACCCTAATAATAATATCTCTATCACAAAATATTCAGAAAAACTTGAGAAAACTTCTTTAAAAGATTAGTTCTAAGTTGTAGAGAGAATGAGAAAGCCCTAAGATGCTTTTCACTTTAAAAGTCAATGATTTAGAAAGATCAGGAGCATTCCATTTCTTTCACTCTTCTCAAAATACGTGTGATATTTTTTCTAAGGTAACTGCTAACCAAAAGAAGATTATGGTCTCATTTTTAGAATTACTGGCTGTTTGTTTAATCTAAAGAATTAGTTGCTTTTCAAAATAAGGACATCCCTAATAAAAATAAGGAATCACTAATAAAACGTACAGAGCATTAAATTATAAGCAAGTGGGTGTGAGGCAGAACTATGGGGAGGGGAGCTTGCTAGAGACCTGAGTCCAGGGGAGCTGAGAGCTTTGGGTTTTCCTCAGAATACAGAAGATGATTGTTAAACAACAGAGGTAAACAAACAACCACCCCTGGAAGACAAGTCTCTCTCCCTTTTGATAGGTAGCAATGCAATAAGAGCCAGAAAGAAAAATCCATGCTTATTCTAACAGTTTAAAGAGACAGCCACTATTGAAGAAAATGGGACTCAGTAGGGTGCCTAGAAAGGAAACCAGGAGTCACTTTGGGAAACTGGCCTAGGAGTGAGAGGCCTTATTGAAATCAGAAAGGCAGACAGGTCCAGATTAAGCCATGGCTCAGGACTGGGCCTTATCTTCATGAGAAATACATCTCCCCAGCTATTGTCTGGTCCAGGTTGTTCATGTAGCACTGTCTTCCCTGAAATTCATCACTTCAAATGCAGCTCTGTATAGTTAAGAGAAAAGGGTTTTTGAGCTAGAGTTCACAACAGCTGAGAAAGAAGATTCCCAAGTGTGAGCAGTTCGCAGACTGTGCAGCTGGTCTGAGAGGGTGCTCTTTGATTTGGTAGAGTCCACCAGAGTTTTATCTTGAATTTCTATCAGGTCACATTTAGAGGAACTTGTTCCTTGGAAACCAACATTTGTTTTTTTGTGTGTTTGTTTGTTTTGTTTTGTTTTGTTTTTAAATCTGTGTCCTGTCTCTATCTTTCCTGAATATACAATGGTAGTCTTGACTCATTTGAGTTGCTTTCCTAAACAGTGGCTCCTATTGTCTCCAAGTGTGGGTTCATGGATGTAGGTCTAATGATAAAGGAAATAAACCCTCTAAGATGTTGCCGAACTTTTAAAAGGCATTTCACCTTTCTTAGCTGTTTGTGGCTTTTGTCTTGCATGTCTGCAACGGAGAGAACAGTGGCTTGCAACCAGGGCCAGTCAGGCCCTGAGTAAGGGCACGGGTCATCTTCAGAATTAAAACTGGTTCTTCCTTTAATAGCAGAAAGAACACCTGGACATGAACTGGTGCATGTGCACACAGGCACTCTCCCTACCAAAGGGATGAGTGCCATCCTTCTCAGACAGACAAGGTCCCTCCCAATCCAGTCGAACTGCCCTGGTGTGCCTCTGATGAACTTTCACATGGTTACATCTGTCTGGCATCACAGAAGCAGTTACCACTCTGAAAATGGAGCAATGATTTCAGAACCTCATTCCCCAGCATCATCCAGCAAGGGAAGGTGCAAGTGATCAATACTGTGCTGCCTCATGCCTAATCTAAAGGCTCAGAGCCAAGTCTGCTAGGAGACAATGACTGTGTGTTCAGCAACTATCTCCTTCCCAAGTGCTGCATTTCCCAGGCTGATTAGGGAGTAGGGTCTCCCTTGCCTCTCACCTTCCCCTCTGATCACTAAAAGACCATAATCTTTTATCATTATTTTCCAGTACTGAGGATTGAGCCCATGGCCTTATACATGCTAGGCAAATGCTGTATCAGTGAATTATATCCCTAACCTTTAAAAATTTTATATTGAGACAGTGTCTAGCTAAGTTTCTTAGGCTGGCTTTGTACTGGTGGCTTACATGTATGCATCATTGTGATTTGTACCCAGGGCCAACCCAGGGATTGTTCCCAGGGTTATCTGACCATTGAGCAATATCCCCAGTCCTCTTTTACCCTTTATTTTGAGGCAGGGTCTCCCTAAGTTGCTTATGGCCTCACTAAGTTGCTGAAGCTGGCTTTGAACTCACAATCCTTGGGCCTCAGCCTCCCCAGCCACTGGGATTATAGGTGTGTGCTACCACACCTGTCATATGGTTTATTTTTAAAGTGTTTCTGAATGTGTCCTTTAGTAAGTCTCTTTCAGGACATAGAAGATGGGCCATAAATGTATAAATTTAACATTAATGCATAAAGACATAAAAATAGTATCTACCAAAGTGCACTATCAGAGATGCACTCTGGGGATTTGACAGTGTCCTTACTGCTCAGTGAGCCCAAGAATCACCTGGAGGAGGGTAATACCATGGGCCTTTACTAACTATATTAGCAAGGAAACTTAGGACCTTGAGGATGGGAAGTGGGTGAGGATTGAGTTGGCAATTAGTCAAAAGCAAAGCTTATCAGGGCGTGGTGATAAAATGAGACAGAAGTGACCAGTAGATGAGTGGCTAGGTAGAGAGCAGTGCTCCAGCAGGGGATAGGGAAGGGCCACACCCACAGTCTGTGTGTATGGATGCCACCTCTCATCCTGTGCCCTCCCAGTCCGTGCAGGGATGGTTGTCTGTCTTCACTGGGGTGGGAGGAGCTACAATCCTGATTTAGTTTGTGGCACTGCCCCAGTCTGTCACACCACCAGCAAGTCCTAGGATAACATCCTCTAAAGACTCAGTGGGATAGTTGTCACCATCGTCATCGTTGTCATCATCACCAACTGCATCTCCATCCTAGCAGTGGTGGAAACTAAGGTATGGGTAAAAGGCATTGTTTTGAGTGCTGTACCTGTGCTTCACCCTGTGAGGTGAAATCTGTTCTCCTTAAGTGCTGGTCATAACAGTGCTTTCCACACAATAAGCCCTTGGGAAAACAGCCAGGACCAGCATTCAGGGAGAAGGCCTGCAGGGAACTGGCATTCTTACCAAGTTCCCTAGGCATCCTGATGCTGGGGGCCCATGGACCTCCTGCTGAGAAAAAAATTGATAGAGGGTTCTGAGTGGACAGGGTACTGTTGGGCTTTCCCAGAGAGTCTGGGGTAGGTGCTGAATTGATAACAACCACATACTTCTGAGAACCAAATCACTGTTCTTCAGAATTGGATCCCTTGAAGGAGATGCAGAGACAAGACCAAGTCACATACCCTGCCCTGGAAGCTGACTCCTGGGAAGATGCAAGGAGTCTCTGATCAGCTCTGAGACCCCTGGTGCAGCTCAGGGCCCTGCAGTCAGGAGGGGTGTCTCACTTGCTTTGTGTCCAGCTGCTAGGATGGAAACAGCTGAACTTCAAAAGAAGCACAGTGTTTTCCTAAGGAAACTGTGGGTGTGTGGGTGGCTGGGAGCTGAGGAAAGGACTGGAAAAATGAGAGAGAAAGAGGGAAGGAGGAAGAATTTCAGGGAGGAAATGAGTAACATCAGGGTTGAGCTTTATCTGAGGAAAGATGAACATCCTTGAGATTGTCTTCCACTTTTGTGTTTTGATCAAAGATCAGTAGTAAAACTGCCCTGATTATCCCTTGAGGATTCACACAGAAAAACTGTTCCATGATCATTCCATCTGGAATCCCCTCCTGCATGCTACTTCAAGGATTGGCACTAAAACTTCATGGGAGCCAGAAGTTCAAGAAGTGGGGAGGGAGGCATCTGTGTCACTTCCTTCCAGCAAATGCTTTTGTGAGCTGTTTTCTTTAAGATGCAGTGATTTTACAGAGCTTGGCTAAGGGTTGGAGAAAACACCAAACAAACAGAAGCAAGCCACTCAGGACTTGAAAGACAGAACTGTTAAGAGCCTGAACCATGTTCTGTCTTAGGAAGACAGAAGGCAGGGAAGCAGGCAGTTTCACAGTAGGTGAGAAGATGTAATCGAGGAAATTGTTTTCAATGGCTTAAGTTACAGGAGGGAAAACGTACTCAGAGATTGGAGAAGTTAAAAAAAAGAGAGAGAGAAAGAAATAGGGATTGTGCAGAACAAGAGAACAAGCAAAACAAGGGAATGAACTGCCAAGAAAGTGGAATTTCCATCCCTGAAAATTTCCATCTGAGAAAGAGGAGGGACCTCTTTATTGGAGGTTGTTTAGAGTAATGAACTTGATCCCACCACAGTGCTGGTAATGGACTAAATGACCCAGGTAAAGTACCTTCCAGGCCAAACCACTCTGTAATTATTGACCCAGGTGGCCAAGGGTTTGTCTCAGAGGATGAGGAGTCTGTTTTCAATGGCCTTGCAAGGGCTCTGTCACCAACAGTACTTTGTCATTGGCTGGGTCATTTTCAAGTCATTTTGTTCAGCAGAAACTCTAATGGGCGGTCCATGCAGCATCCTGTTAAGTACTTGTGGAGGATCAAGAGGGTTCAGGCCTTTCTAGCCAAATGTAATTCCCAGTTGCATCCAGCAGGCTCAGGAAAGACCCCAGGGGTCAGCAGAAGAATTCTCCAGTTCCTAGGAGAAAGGGAAGTAGAAAATATCCTCCATGTTTTCTTCTCTTGCTAGAAAGTTCCATCTATTGGACTCCGTAGCTGGTAGATGAAGATTTCCCCCAAGAAATGTGGAGCAGTCTGCCACATTTTGTTTTCAATCGAGTAGATGTGAGATTACTCTGGCCTTTGATTCTGCATTTTTGCCATGTTTTTTCATACTACCCTCAAAACAAGTCAAAAAGGATTTTTAAATTCTAACTCTCCAGCTTTAACTCTCCACTTCCACCTTCATCTTCCAGTCTCAGAGAGCTTTTTAAAAGGAGTTTTAGAAAGCTGGTTTTATCACTTTATATCCTACTAGGGTAAATTTTTCATAACAATAATTTAATGGAGTAAATTATGTTGATAAGCTCTAATTCTCTCAGGCTTTACCAGCTTGAGTGGGTAAATGGCTCCACCTTAATGAACCATACATCCTGACTCTTGCTTCTGCTCATGTAATAATAGGAACCCTCTGCTCTGGTTTGGCCTTTGCAAAATTTAGGGTGGAATCTCATCTCCATTGTGAGGAATTAAGGGGTGGAAACTCAGAGGGTGGGACATTTGGGAGGTGATAAGGATTAAATAAGGTCATCAGGGTAGAGCTCTGTGATTGACAGTGTTGGCTTTATAAGAAGGAGAGTGCCAGGCATGGTGGTGCATGCCTGAAATCCCAGCAACTCAGGAGGCTGAGACAGGAGAATCACAAGTTCAAAGCCAGCCTCAGCTACTCAGCCAAGCCCTAAACAACTCAGCAAGATCCGACCTCTAGTAAAAAAGGGCCGTGGATGTTACTCAGTGGTTAAGCGCCCCTGGGTTTATCCCTGGTACAAAAAAAAAGAAAAAAATATTTAAAAAAAAGGGAAGAAGAGGGAGAGAGGCCAGAGGACACAAAACATGCTCTGTCTTGCACCTTGCCATGTGATATCCTGCAGTGCCTGGAACCCTGCTGGCAAGAAGGCCACTACCCAATGCCTGCCCCCCGCCAATGTTGGACCTCCAGAGCTATGAGTCAAACCTTTAAATATTAATACAAAATGCTCTCAGAGTCAGATAATTACCCTGATTTCCCTCCCCAAGGAGCCATGTGGGAGAGAAATTTACCACCACTCCTGCTACTGGAACCCACAGTGACAAACATTCCCTGACTGGAGTACTGGTTGCAGATGATTTTGAAGCCAGAATTGGGGATAGGCAGTTAGTGTAGAAATAGGGGATTGGGTCAAATTGAGGAAATGGAGGCCATGAGAGCCATCTGCCTCTGGAAGTTGGAGACTGCCCCTGGGAGAATGGAATGTCAAGGATCTCTGGAGCCCATTTATTACCAAGTTTACCTGCCCTTATCAAGGACTGCAGGCAAGGAGCTGCTAATTAATGCCCCCTGGGCCCTTGCCTGGCTCTATCACTTTGGCCCTCCCCCTGCCCAATCCCCTTCTCACTTTATGCATCTCACCAGCAAAACCAGGCCTAGTCACATAGGAAGGAGAGATAAGAGGGAAGAGACCTGGAGAACAAAAGAGACCTTAACCTATAAAAGATGTAGGGTGTGCTCACTTCTGGGCATTCTAGAATATCAGCCATGGCTCCTTCTCCCTCCTGGGAGAAGACTGCATTATACCTTTAAATAAAATCTGTTTAATATGTTTGCCTTGGCATGCTTCTCTAGTGTTGAGACTTCAGCATTAGAGGAAGCAGAACTCGTCCCTAGTAAACAGTGGTATCAGTTCCAAAGAGGCAAACCCAGGGGCTGCAGCAGAGTTATGTTTCTCAGATTGCACCACATGCTAATGTCCTCTTGAAAAGTGGGAAGGACCCCTTTCTCTCGGTCCTCTGTCCCTCAGACCCCTGTCTCTGTGAGACTGAGATTCAGTCAAGGAGCTTGGCCAAAGTATGAACATCTGGGACAGATAAACACTGTCCCTTGTCCTCCCTGGCTGAGGAGTGAGGGCACAACTCTCTCCCAGTACCACCCCTTCACAGACAACCAGATCTGCCATTCAGGTGTGAATCCAGTGCCGTTCTTGTTGGCATTTTCCAACTCCGACCACCATCACTTTTTCACCAGTTATATCTGTTGATTCAACAATTCCATCAGAGTCATTTCTTTCTAGGGATATAATTCTGAGTATAGAAAAGATATTATAGAGAAAGATGCTTATTGAGGCATCATTTAGAGTAGTGAGAAATCAGAAATCATCTGCATGTTCAACCATTATGAAATGATCGGGTACATTATGGACTATCCCCTTAAAGGCTTAGTGCACAGCCATTAAAAATGTGTTTACAGAGCACTTGTAGGAATGCAGAAAATGCTTATCACAAAAAATTAAGTTAAAAAATTAGGAATACAAAATTTTATATTTAAATGACTAAAGTGGCACTGAAATATTCATAAAAGTCTGGAAGGACATGTAACTAAGTGCTACTAACCTTTGTCTTTAGGTAGTAGAACTGGGTAGTTTTGAAAATTGTATTTTTTCTACTTTTCTGAATATAAGACATTTCATAAAAAGGGAGTAAATCTTAAATAATTTTAAAATGCAGAGAGGGAGAGAGGAGGGGAAGAAGAGAAAAAAAGCCCATCCCACCTCTCCTGCAGGTGAAAACGTAGCCCGTCTCAGCTGGCTCTGGATGCACAAGGCTAACATCCCTACTGTGCCTCTAGCAGTTGATGCTCCCTCCATTCAGAGCAGTAGGGTCTAAGGAAACCCTGCTTTTCTGTGTTCAGAAATGTGGTTTGCCTATGTTGAATCCATAAGAATCTACGGAGCACCCTTCACGTACCCAGCATATCTTTCTGGAGAGGACAAAATCGTGTATCTAAATCAAGACCCATTTAGAAACTTAGCCTTCCAGGACTGACCCTTCTCTTCACTGTCTGCTTGCTCCCTATCAGTACTCAGCCTGTCACTAGGGTGGGTCTGCATGCCCTGGTACTGCTTCACTGGCAGCTCTGTATACTGGGAGAAAGGTCCTCCTTCCATCTTCTGCACCTGAGCATCCCAGCCTGGCCATTTGCTAAGGCAGCTACAGTTTCTTTCAGTGATAGTTGAATCCAGTTTGCAACTTTCCCAACACTTGTAGAGCTTCCTCCTGGTGTCACCTGAGAGACCCATAGTCTGGCGGTGCATCTCCCTCAGTGGTCTGGGCCCTAACCACCCATTGGTCCCTCCTGTGGTGACCAAGTTAAACTCAACCTCTTCCTTTGGTTCCTCCAGCCCTGGGATGGTGGTTGCCTTCTGCAGCAACTGCCCTTGTGATGCTTTAGAATGCTCTTTCAGAACCTTTCAGTTAGTTAACAGACTTGTGTTAATGATCTTTTATGACAAATTATGTCTGTTCCAATGGCTGGAGTGGCTTTTTTTACTTGGGTGAAATTGTGTATCCCCAACAACAAATGTCCCTAAACCCTCACCACATATTTCCCCCAAATTCACAGAAAAACTAGACTCCTTCAGCTGAGATGTCCCCATTTCTCATACTCTACACTCCACATCTGCTTTCACCTCCTGTCCTGTTGTACAGTGAAGCCATCTCTCCTGCTTCAGTCCCAAGTCCTGCATGGGTGCTTTTGAGGCCACCTTTCCCTGTCCTCTCAGCAAACCTGCTTTTTACCTACTTACTCATTTCCTCCCATTTCATCAACATTTCCTCAAATAGATCTTTCCTATTGACTTTTAAAAAGGTTTGTTTTCATAGAAAGGACTCCTGCCTTGGTTCCCACCTTCCCACCAGTTATCAACTGCTCTCTCAATCACCACGCCTTTAAAAGAACCATCTCAATTCACTGTCTCTGAGCCCTCCTTTTCTATTAGTCTAACCCCATGTCTGGTCCCAACAGCTCACTTGGTTAAAATCACCAATGAGCATCATTTCTGAGGGAAACCTTCTCTGCTGTCACAGAACTGGCAAGGGTCCATTGTTATGGCACATGCCACCCTTCCTGGGTGGCCTTTCCACACTTGGAATTTCACATTTTCTTTCAGGCTTGGTTGGCCAGTGCTGGTCTCCCCAGAAGCTGCATGTTCTGGGTGGTCAGGGGACCATATCTGCATTGCTACAACCTTGAAATCTTGCAGCCTGGCCCAGGGCCTGGCTCTTCATCACCATAGATGAGCATGTACTAAACAAATAAACTACTGAATTCAGTCTGGGGCCTGCTGTTCTTGGGGTAGTTCTCTTTCATCCCCATTATTTGCATGGGATCCTTCTGTGTCTTTGAAAAAAGTGCTGTAAACAAACAAGAAACTTCTTTTAGTCATCATTTGTGTTAGAAATATGTTGTTCGGATGTGAAGATGGTAGATATGTGTTTCATTACTCTCATGTAGAAGAGTGAGACAATAGTTAATGGAAGTGAAACCTTCAATAAAAAAACAAAACTCAAGCCTAACTTCCTGCCTGAATCTGAGAGAGAAAACTAGCTATAAGGGTTTGGGAAAAAAATCATTTGTTAGGTCTGATTCCTCCTCCTCTTCTGCAGAGCAAGGAATGCTCTTATTATAAACTAGTAAAGGCAGAGACTAGTCTCAAACTCTGGTCAGTCTGACCCCAAATTTAGCACCTTAATTGTCATGAGGAAGCTTCAGTTAATATACCTAAATATATCCGTGTTCTAGTTATCTATTGTTCCATAACACATCACTCCAAAATTAGTGGTGTGAAACAGTGTTCATTTTATTATGCTCATGATTTTGTGGGTCTGGAATTTACTAGGGTTCAGGAGAGATGAGTTGTCTGCTCAGAATGACTTGGTTGCTTCTGACTATTGGGTGTGTTTCTTGGCACCACTTCACATTGTGATTTTTGGCACAAAGTGTTCAAAATGGCTTTTTATACTCACATGACTGGCACTGGGCTGAGATGGCTAGAAGAGATGGGACTGGCCAGGAACCTCTTTCTCCACTCAGTCTTTCCACAGGCCTCCATTGGGCTTCCTCACAGAATGGTGGTCTCATAGGAGCAAGTCTTCCTATATTGGCAGTTGGCTTCCCTCAGAGTGAGCAGTGCAAAAGCCAGGAAGCAGAGATTGTCAGTTGCTTAAGACCTGGGCTAAAAAATGGCACGATATCACTTCTTCATTTGTCAAAGCAGTCAAGGAGGCTATCTTAAATCCCAGGGAAAGAAACTTAAAGACTTTAAATTTTAAGGTAGTATAGTTTATCACATTTTTCTTTCGTGGCATGTGAATTTGAGGTCATTTAGTATATGCTGCCTAATTTTAAATTCTGGAGATTTTCCATTCCCCGCCCCCCAGAAGTTTTGGTTTTACCACTTACGTTTAAGTTGGTGACCATTTTGAGTTAACTTCTGGATAAGGTGTGAGGCTCAGGTCAAAATTAATTACTCTCCCCCAATGGGGTCTAGTTGTTCTGGCTCCAGTTGTTCAAAAGGCTATCTTCCATCCTCTGAATTGTTTTTACACCTTGGTAAATAATCAAGTGGCTATATGGGTTATTTTGTCTTCTCTACTCTGTCCTATAAATCTGTGAATTTATTCTCTGCCAGTACCACACCATCTTTATTACAATAGGTATATAATGTGCTTTGAAGTCAGGCAGACTGATTCAAGTTTATTTTCATTCTTTTTCAAGTTTATTTTAACTATGGTCATCCCTTTACTTTCCCACACAAATTTTAAGAATAATCTTGACTATGTATATGAAAATCTTGAGATTTTTATATGAATTATGATAAACCTATATACATCAATTTGGGCAGAATTACCATTTTTACTATAGTGAGTCTTCTAATCTGCATAGAATATGTCTCACTATTTAGATCTATGATTTCTTTCATCACTATTGTGTTTGTAGCATATGAATCTTGTACATATTTTATAGTTATGTACTTTGTTACTTGAAATGAAGATAAATAAGCAATAGTAAAAATTTTATTTTTAGATTTGGTGTATTGCTGGTATATAGAAATAATATTTTTTGCTTATTTTATATTCTATAACCTTACTGAAACCATATATTAGATTTAGGAGATATTTTTGTAGATTCCTTGGGATGTTCTATGTAGACAATTATGTCATCTGCAATGGTTGCCGAGATGGTTTTATTTCTTCCTTTCCAATCCATGTGCCTTTCATTTACTTTTCTTGCCTTATTACAGTAGTTAGAAATTCTAGCACTAGGTTGAATATGATCCTTGACTTGTTCCTGATCTTAAGGGAAAGCATTTAATCGTTCACCCATAAATATGATGTTACCTGGAGGTTTATGATAGATGTTCTTTATCAAGTTGGTAGTTCCCTTGATCCTATTTTTCTGAGTTTTTAAAAATCATAAATGGGGGGTTGAATTTGCTCAAACATTTTTTAATCAATGGATATGATAATATAATTTTTCTGTCATTGTGGATTATACCAATTGATTTTAAAATAGTGAGGCAACTTTTCACTCCTGACATTAGTTCAATCCAATCATGGTGCATAATTATTTTTATATATAGCTGAATTTTATTTGCCAGTATCATGTTAAGGATTTCTGTATTTCTATTCATGAACAATATTTATCTATAGTCTTATTTTTAAAAATGCTAACTTTTCAGTTTTTGCTATCAGAGTAAAGCATCAGGAATTATTGAGATGTGTTGCCTGCTCTTTTATGATTTGGAAGAGACCATATAGAACTGATGTTAATTATTCTCAAAACACTTGGTAGCAACCTGCAGTAAAAATATATGGGACTGGAGGTTTCTGCTTTGGGGGTTTTCAAATTACAAATTCTACTCCCTGAGTAGTTACAGAGCTGTCCAAATTATCTATTTCATATTGGGTAGTTTATGGAAGTTTGGTTTTTTCAAGTAATCTGTTTCATATGAACTGTCAAGTCTATGTATGGAAAGTTATTCATAGTATCCCTTTATTATTCTTTTGATATTTTCAGGGTTCGTATTATTTCGTATTTCATTCCTGATGCTGATACTTTTATTTCTTCTCTCTTTTACAATCTTAACATAAATAAAATTGGCAACTTGATATTTTTAAAACACAAGCTCCTTGTTCTGTTGAGTTTTCTCTCGTTTTTCTGTTTTCAATTTCATCGATTTCTGTCTACTCTTGGCATTATTAGTTGCTGCAGGGAATCCTGGGAGGTTATATTGAGAAACACCTTTTCTAAGCCATATTCATTTTCAAATGAAATGTCTTAGCTTTAGAAAAAAGGTAAATATATATATATATATATATATATATATATATATATATATATTATTGGATGCAACATGTTTTAAAGTATATATCCATTGTGGAATGGTTAAATTAAGTTAGTGAACATGCATTAATTATCTCAGTAGTCATGTTCATGTTGAGAACACTTAACATACACTCTCATGACATTGTATTCAAGAATATAGTATGTGCTATTAATTATAGTTGCCATGCTGAACACTAGATTTCTGGAACTTACTCTTCCTACCTCACTATAATTATGTGTCATTTGACCAACAACCCTACAGGCTGCCCACCCCCACTAACCACCCCTGCCTGTGGTAAACGCTGTCCTACTTTCCACTTCTGAGATCAGATTTTTTAGATTACACAAATGGGGTTTATATGATGCTTTTCTTTCTGTTCCTGGCTTATTTCACTTCATGTAGTATCTTCCAGGTTGATCCATGTCATCACAAATGATCAGATTTCCTTCTTTTTATAGCTGAGTAGCAGTCATTGTAGGTGTGCATACCACTTTGTTTGTCCATTCATCTCTTGGATGTGTAGGTTGATACCATGTCTTGGCTATTGTTAACAGTGCTGCAGTTAATGTAGGAGCACAGATACTTCTTTTGTGTACAGTAAACTGCATGAGGTAAGGGAAATAGCAACTCTAGTACACTCTAGCCATCTGGTCCCACCTAACCAAAAAGAACTTAAATACCTGTGAAGTTCACAGTCCATGGGCATAATCCCATGAAAGAATGAGACCTAATTACAGGAGTCTAGCTTCCCTTCACCTTACTACCACATGATCATTTATAGCACTCCCTGTAACACCCAACACATCTTATCCAGCCATCAAGGAAAATTACAAGGCATACCAAAAGGCAAAAACAATGACAAGAGACAGCAAACATCAAAACAATGGAGGGTGGCAGAACCCTCAGATCAGTTTGTCTCAACTTTCACTCTTAACTAAAAGGATTGATTAAAAAGAAACTTTGAACTTTTAAAAATCAAAGGTGTCCCTGCTCATCAACTCCTTTAACATTTTACTCAAATTTCTCACTAATGTAATTACACAAGAAAGTCAAAGCAGTGAACCTATCTTTGTTTGCAGATGACATGTCTGAAGAAAATCTGAATCAACAAAATCCTGGAATGAATAAGAGACTATAGTAAGGTTTCAGGATATAAGGATTAACATATAAAAGCTAAATGATTTTTACAAATCAATAAAATTAAAAACACAACAATATTAGGATCCAAAAATAAACTACTTCGGTCTTGTACACACATTGTCAGATTTTACCTATCTGAGGGAAACAGATTCCAAAAAATCAAACAATCAAATGGAGCACTATTTCATGTTCATGGATAGAAAGACTCAAATACTGTCAAGATGTCACTTCTTTCCCTCTTATTGAGTCAATACAATGCAAAGGAAATCAAAATCAGTCAATATTTACAATACTTAGTGAATATTGGCAAAATAATTTTTCAAAGTTAAAAGGAGAAGCAAAAGACCCACTATAACCAACACATTTTTTCTCTTTTCACATTTTTAATTTGTGTATTACAGCTAGCCAATACAACATTGAAGAACAAATGTGGAGGAATGAACTAACCAATGTCAAGATTATTAGAAAACTACAATAATCAAGACAGTGGTTTTGGGGAAAGCATAGATAAATTGGCCAATGGAGAAGAATATATAACCAGAAATAGACATAAGTGAGTAATTCTCTTAGATACAGCTGGGAGTGAGATTTCTGGTCATCTGGTTTACTATCTCTAGTCTGGCATTTCCTCAAATGTTATTTATGAAAGAAACTATTATTTTACATTCCTACCACAAGGTAGGAAGGTTGGTTCTACATTACCCAAATCCTTACCAAGTTCTTAATATCTGCTTTCATTTTAGCCATCCCCATGGATATGAAGAGGTACCTTATTTTGAGTCACTGGCTGATGGTTTTGAGCATTTTTTCATGTGCTCATTGGCCATGAGAATATCCTTTGGAGAAAGGTCTCTAGAGAAAGGTCTACTCAGATGCACTGTTCATTTTCAAATAATTGGTTGCCTTAATAATTGAGTTGAATTTTTTATATATTCTAGATTTGGGTTTCTTATAAGATGTGTGATTGTAAGCATTTTCTTCTTGTCTGTCAGCTGTCCTTTCATGTTTTGGCAATGTACTTAGAACAACAGTTGTTAACTTGAAGTCCAATTGACCTATATTATTCTTTATCTTTATACTATGAATGTCCTATCCAAGAAGGGTTTGCCTAAAAGTCAAATTTTACTCTTACATTGTAATAAAATTTTGCTTTTAGCTCTTACACATAGCTCTATTTTGAGTTATTGAACTAAATTTGGGTGAACTCTGCATATTGGGTGTGGGGGCAGGTGAATATCCAATCACCTGAGCATATTACTGAAGACTTTTTCCCCTTTTGAATTATCTTGACATCCCTGTCAAAAAAGCTAAGCTACTGCAAGGGTGATCAACTTCTTCCCTCAGCTCTATTACAGTGTCTGCCTGGTCTATCTTTATGCCAGTATCGCCCTATCTCAGTTACCGTCACTTTGTAATAAGGTTTGTAGTTGGGAAATGTGAGTTCTCCATCTTTGTTCTTTTAAGATTGCTTGGGTGAAGTAACTGGTTATTAAAATTCACTGTCTTATGAAGTTAACACTTGTGGTGTAGGAGGGAAATGAAGGATAAAACCTTCCTTCAATTAAAAAGTAGCAAATGGATTATACTTAAGTGCTTATTTTTAAAATAGTCTGACATCCACCCAAGAAATAGAGGAAAAGAAGTGCAGAAAAATCATGCTGCTCTGGATAAGGAGGCCAAATGAACAGTATCAGGGA
The DNA here is from genome assembly GCF_902686455.1 of Sciurus vulgaris. Taxonomy (NCBI): domain Eukaryota; kingdom Metazoa; phylum Chordata; class Mammalia; order Rodentia; family Sciuridae; genus Sciurus; species Sciurus vulgaris. The sequence continues at coordinate 1,874,303 of NW_027632871.1, read as the reverse complement.
CTGCAGGACAGCTGAGCCCAGAGATCCTCCCCCAGGCTGTGCAACCAGATGAGCAGAGCAACCGGTGACTCATGATTTTCATGCTATTTCTAGCCCTAAACTTCAACCTTCAGTGGTTCAAGAAATAAAGGAACAGCTTTCCTTTGGGGTCAGTGTGGGGGAGTAATCAAATTGATGATTGCATCTGTTCTTAAAAAGTAGACTTACTTTGTAAAAACAATTAACCCAACTAGTTCTTTCTCCACTTTCTCTTTGAAATTTCTTCCATTGCTTTCAAATATCTTCATTATTAAATCATAAGCAATTTCCATTTAGAGCAGTTTATGGTTCAGATCTGCACACAGAGTAAGGCTGTTTTCATAAGGAAGAAAGGAAGTAATAAAACCAGGCAAGACTTCCAACCTGCAGGCAGAAGAAACTGCATCAGAATGAAAAGGTCAAGCTCTGCACAGGAAGCAGAGTGTGTCAGGGCCTGAGCTCTGGATCTAAAATAGATACAAGTCAACTGGTTTTGATTCCTTAATTTTAGCAATAATTGGTCTTTCCAAGGACACTCAAATAAAGATTACTTATAAGTAGTACATCTCTTTGGTAACTTATTACCACACACAGGCTTAACTCATCATCTCTAACTTTTAAAATATATATGTATACATATGTATACCCTGTCAAATAATAGATACATATAATGGATATAATTACTATAAATTTTTTTTCAGAGAGAAATTTATCACTCAGTATTTGACTTAGGTTTTCTACATTGTTTATACAACAATTAAACACTTTTAGGTTTATATTTTTCATGCTAGAGTTTTTTTTTTCTTAAACAAACAAGCAAAAACACAAAAGTTCAATTGCTTTGCTAGCAAAGTAGAAACACAGGGGACTCCTGTTTCAGTGGCTGCAATTCTGCCCATCAGGGGAAACAGAGGGTATTTAAAGAGGCAATACCAGGTGTGCCTGGTCCTACTTCACTTATTAATTTGGGAGATAATAATTTCTTAGATCTTCTAGTACCATTGCCAGTCTGAATTTGTTCACTCCTGTGGTGGGTGTGTGCACAAGGACAGATAACTGGATGGGGAAGAAGAGTAATCCCATCCTCTCTCACACCCCAGTTTAGGGAGGGGGAGAGGGGGAAGAGAAAAAAATTGTTCAGTTTAAAATAAGCCTCAAAAAAAAAAAAAAAAAAAGCCTCAGTGGCAGAGCCTCATGCTGGGGTTTTTAAGGTTAATCTTTTCACTTTAATTTATACTAAACTGAACTTTAGTTGTTTATGGTGGATAAGTGGTACTATTTAAAAAGGCATCACGTTTAAATCATATCAGTTCAAATAGAGCAACTTTCTAAAAAATACATATATAAAGTCTGTACATTATATTTTTCACTTTATATAGACTTATAGTTGCAGAAATCATTTTGTTCCTGTCATCATAATTTGCAGCCAATTTGTTTCAAATTCATCTGTCTCAGAGTTCTAGAAATTGAAAAAACAGAATTTGTTGAAAACAGTGTTTACTAAGCATTTAGTCTCACCTAAGATACATTAGGAAGCAGTCTGTCTATAGTTTTGGTTCTATTATCAAGAGAAAGTACAAAATAAATTACATGGATACATGTGTGTATATATGCACAGGTTGTGTATATGTGTATACCCAATTAATTATATATATGTTTTTTTTGGTACCAGAGATTGAACCCAGGATGCTTAACCATCGAACCACATTCCAAGCCCTTTTTATTATTTTATGTAGGGACAGGGCCTCGCTAAATTGCTGAGACTGACTTTGAACTCAAATTCTCCTGCCTTAGCCTCCAGGGCTGTTGGAATTACAGGTGTGGGTGACTACACCCAGTGAATATATAAAGGCTCATTTAACCTCAATTTTTCTGGCTCTTTTTCATAAGACAAATTATATAATAATTTATAACAAATTATATAATAATCTCAGCAGAATGTCCTTCATTTCCACAACAGAGCTTAAACATCTCTTACAGACTGTGTGTCCCAAATTTTGCCCCTCTGGTTGTCACAGTGAATCTCGAGTAGAGAGCAAGCAGGTGCTCCAGAGAAAACACATACTGTGTGTCTGTTGCTCTTGCAGACTGAACCAAACATGGGAAGTGGAGGTGGGCAGGGAGAATGAATTTTGGGGATGAGCCACCGAGCTTGCCTGCTGTGAGGCCCTAGTGTCACTTCCTCCCCAAGACTTCTTCCTGTCTCAGTGCATGGAGTGCAGCTGTTCACCAGTACTTACAACTAAGCAAATCACAAATGCAGCTCAAGGGAACTCAATCTTGCTAGCGCGCCTTCTAAAGAGAATGTTGTAATAGTGCACGCAGTCAGGGTGGGTGGGCTGCAGTTCCTTGGAAGACTGGAGTGTAATCTTCACAGTGCTACAGCTGAAGGTCTGGCTGACCAGTTCCACCTGCTAAGAAGTAGAAACAAAAAAGGTCCAGGTGTCTTTCAAGAAGCTAAAGTTCATTGAATGATAAACCAACATGTCACTTGTTCATCCAACACACCATGGTGATGCACCTTTCTCACAGAGGGACATGCATGTAGAAAACATGATTGACAAAAGCCAAGCATCAGAATTTTTAAAAGAATTTTTAACCTAAGCTCCTGTAAATAATTTATTTGGTTAACTAATATCAAAATTTATTGAAGATAAAGTTCAAATAAGATAATAAAAATGTATAGAGAAAAATATGTCCTTATTCAAACTTTTTTTGGTTGAAGTTTGAGAGGAAATGATAAAATAATTTTAATTTTTATCAGCATTTTCCAGTTTCATTGTGCTTCTGTTCCATCTAAATTTCCCTTAGGCACTCAATTCAGAAGCATTACTGATGATCCATGATGATCAAATGTGACATGCAAGTTAGTAACAAGTTCTATGGGGAAGAGATCCTCACCTTCTCCACCCACTCTTATACAGAAACCGTTTTGTTATAACAAAGTATAAATGCAAGAGAAAGTAAAGCAAAGAAAACATCAGATATTACTTAACCAGACTTTGTAGCCTTCTAGATAATAATAGAGTTTCCATCAAATATGTGACAGTTGCCAAGAATTGGTTCTTGTTGACAAAAAAATTAATGCAGATTTATATAGTCTATGTCTGGTTTGTAGTCAAGGTTGTACTTACATGCAATTCACTGGGGTCATGTCATTTGGAAATGGTTCATTTGTAGAATTACCACTTCACCTTCTGAACAAGAAAAAATGAGGCACATGTTAATAATGAGTGACTGATTAGACCTCAAATGGTCTGGAAAATATGAAATTGAAAACCAAAGTTAGGTCAAACAGGGAGATGAATGGTAAATAAACATTTATGCATGCCTGACTTCCAGAATGCCTGTCAATTTGGTGAGAATTGATGTAAGTATAAATTTATAGAATTTAACTCTGATAAGATTAGAATATTTAATAACACTAAATCAAAACCCAAACCAAATCTCTATAGCTTCCAAAAGGAAAAATAAGCCACGATGTGTAACAATGTTTAATTTTTCTTTAAGCTCAGGACAAAGAACTGGGTCATTCTCTGTTAGGGGCTATAAAAGGAAAAGAAAAATAGCTCACCCAAACTGTAGTGAACTGTCATTTCTACAAAAGCCAATGTCATTACAAAGACCAGTGCCAGCCAAAATTAAGTATCTCCATAGAGTGTCCTTGTGAAGCTGTATAGAATCTCTTAAACGCACGTTATTGGTAATCAAGAGCTTAGAATGAACAGCTCCATAAAATATAATGATCATAGGCCAGCATACTTGATTTTTTGATTTTTCTTTGAATGCTCAAAATAAAAAAATTAGCATTTATGTGTGGCTATAATCAATGCAACAATAACAACTTCCTTTTGAACATTGGATACTAAAACTTGTTCTGATCATCACTAATTTATTGCATATGCACGTTATACTTATTATCAAACTGGGACAATTGGAATCACTGGTCATCTAAGAGTAATATTAATATTCATCATATTTAGCAATAAAACTAAGTTTTCTTTTAGTGAAAAATATAGGAACTTTTTAAAGACTAGTCATGTCAATAATTTTATAAATTATTAAAATTACCATTTGTAGACAATGTGCTTTGAAACTCTGGGCAAATCATCTCCATGGTGGTCCCATTTATTTGTTAGTTAACATTCAAAGTTGAAGTATTTAATAGAGACTGGTTAAATTAAATAGTATCGTTATGCTCTATTGGATCTGACCTCAAATATTTCTGACCCTCCCTCAATTTTAAAAATTATAAAGGAAATGATTGCATAATTCTTTGACCTAATTGTACAGACTTTAGTATTTTTAACAGTATTCTACATCTTTGAAGTAAATTCAGTAGTTGACCATGACAAGAGGAAAATATTCAAAGCCAGCATGGAAAAGATGAAGTATGACTAACAAGAGTAAAGTTGTTATCATCACAGCACCAATTACACTTCTAAATGAATCCACTGTCCTCTTCAAATTCCCCATACAAAAAAGATACATCAGCCAACACTGCAACTGGTCACCATGAATTTTTGGTTTGTTCATATGAAAATAATGCAGCAAAAGAAAAGAATTTATCACAATTTGTTATAAGAATCGTGCTTATAACACTTTATAAAGGTGTTGTTCATATGATTGCAAATCAGATATTTGCATGCTTTCAAACACAGTCCTTTTAATAAAGAGTAATAAATTCTTTGTTTAGAAGCTTAAATGAAGAGGAAAAAGCAGTAAAACTAGCTTTAAAAGGAAAATCCTGTAAGTAACTATTTTACATGGAAAAAGTCATAGTGGTACAATTTATGAATGTCACATCACACATGCACAAAAATGGCATTATACATGACAGAAGTAGTCAGAAAATATTGAAATAGATCTAAAAAGATATGAAGGATTTACACATAAATAAAATCACCATGCAAATTTTTGCCTCCTTTTAACAAAGAATTAAAAGTAAATATTACCAGCTGGTTAGCACTTTCTAAGTGGCTAAAATCAGATTGGCATTTAAAAATCAAATAAACTAGCTGGAATTTATTTTTCTCTCATATAATTTTCTGAATCTTGGCAAAACATATTTAAAGTGTTCATTCTACTTGCTGATAATCAAACTTTAGTTAAGAAGCTCTGTTTCCATCTTCCATCAAGAGCCCAGCAATGCACAGATAAACTGAATATGTTATTGCATCAGCTAATGAGAATGGGCACGTTCATTTAAGAGCACCTGGTATAAGCATTCAGTCACCTTTGTGTAAATTATTTATACAGACTAGCCACTGTAAACCCAGAGTGAAAATTATAACAATGGAAGATTATGGCCAGTATCTTACTAAATAAAAGTGTATGAATTTTTAACAAAAGAAGGAAGGATCAAAGTTTGGCACAATACAGCAATAGGCAGCTGACAACTTGGATAAAAATGTCAGAAAGCAACACAGAGCCAGGGCTACCCATTAGTTACTGTGTTGCATTCAGGAATGCTAGACTTCAGATGGATAAATTAGACTGATTTCAGGTTGTTAACCATTTTTGTCTACTGTTCTAAATTAAATTTTGTAGTAAATGTACTACTGCATTAACCCTTCAAAGAAATTTTCATTAAAATACCTCATCCATCATTTTTCTCCTTCAGGCATTCTTTCATCATAGTCATGAGCCAACATCTCAGCCTGGGATCCAAATCATGATCCTCAGAAGACTGGGCTTCCTAATGAAGCCTCCCGCGGGGCCACAGGGCCAGGAGTCCAACTCTTCTCCCCCAAAGCATAGCAGCCGCCTAGTCCATCCCACTCCTTTGCGCCTGGAGCAGGTGGAGCTGCTGCTCCTTAGCTCTGAAGCCCAGGTTTGTGGACTAGGGGCACAGTGCACTCCCCACTTTGCTATCTATCTGGCCATGGCAGGGGAATTGTTGGATGGTTTCCACCCACCCAGGCTCCAAAGAGAGGCCTGGAGAGGTCTGAGACAGTGGAAGGTGCTCCGCAGCCGAAGGCTGTACTGGGACCAGGGCCACCATAACCTGGTCTACCAGGGAGTCTGCTCCAGATCCTGCTCCCTCTACCTGGCTGGCCAGGTGTGGTCAGTCACCACCTCACCACCCCCATGTAGCAGCACCAGCCCCTATAGAGCCACGGTGGTATGGGGAGCCCTGGGTCCTCCAGGCTACTTCAGGGCTCAAAGGAGAGGTCACCATGGTGCCTGTTCCAGCACTGGCCGCTCCTTTCCAGTTTCCCTGTTCCAGTATATTTGTTTTAGGGTGTCTAACATGCTCCAGGTTCTGCCTGGTATTCACCACAAAGCCTGCAAAAACTCCAGCATGCCTCCTTGGCCTCACCAATTACGCCTGCAGCCCAGCTGCCATTGGAACTTCTACATATGCATACATGCAAAGCACACGAATTTATACAGGGAGAAGAGAATTTATAAAGGGAGAAGTACAATGTAACCCCAACCATCAAGTACAATAATCAAGATTTGAGATAGGAAAGATGCCACTGAGAAGGATCATTTCAGTGACAGGTTGCAAGAAGTTTACCAAGAAAGTTTCCCATTAATCTTGTCTATTGGCACTTGATGTATTACTATTTCAGGAGTTTTCCACCCTCACAAGATTCTGAAAATACCTTGTTTTCTGGTGACAGAGCTTCACAGCTCAGCTCCTGCCACTGCGTGCTGCCCTCTACTAGGCATCAGGAAGTGCCACATGAATGAACCAACTAACAAATCCAGGTGGTTCGCTTTTGGTACTGAAGGACTGATCTTTCTATGCAGAAAAACTGGAAAAGGATCTCTTTCGTTACAGTCTGGGATTTTTTTATTTAAATATTCTACAAAGGCAAGATGTGAATGAAAGTGCAAATAGTGCATCGTGAAAGATATCTGTAAATCCTGTATCACTGAATGGCCAAGAGTGCATGGTTTGGGTTACAAAAGTGATTTTACTTAAAATGTTACTTCTGGAAGGTATTGTTTTTAGTTTATTGTACCCTTACATGCTATTAAGTGTCTTTCTGCGGGAGAGACTATTTAGCAATATTTTTTGTGTAAAATTTAGAACTAGCTCCTGACACATCCAGCAATCAACTCATTAAAATTTCAGTGGAAGAAAACAACAGTCATCAATTATTGGCATTTGCTACACACCATGTACTTTACACATGATATCTATTCACACCTGTAGAAATCCCATCAGGGATACAAGTGTATTTTAATGTTATGTATTCAAACTTCAATTTTGGGTTATGGATTTTGTATCAGTATATTAAAATATTTCTCTACATTTATTATTTGATGTTCCCAGCTTTGGCCCATCACACATTATTTTGCTGTGAGACACAGCAGAGGATGGAATCTGACTTTTGATTACATAAGGCCACATCCTTGGCAAATGATGACAGCTGAGCCTGAGAGCTCACCTGTATAAAACCTGTCTGTCAACTGTGAGGATGCTGCAAGGTAGGGAAACACCCAGATGGTCAAGGGGCTGCTCAGCCTTCTCAATGCAGCAATTTAAATAGCCAAGGGAATCATGTTCCCAGAACTGCTGGCTAACTTAGGGTTATCTGTACAAATGCATTATGTGACTTTAAGAAGAATATTGAGTTGGCTGAACTCCATTTCTTTTTCATTAGCTTTTAAAATGTGAGGCAAATAAATAACTGATAGTAAAATCACTCACTGCAGGAAGGGAGAAATTTGAAAACTGCACACGCTTCCCCTCCTGCCAGCATCATGGAAATATTGAGGTTTTCTGTTGTTGTGTTTACCATCCACTGACAACTCTCCCCTGCCCCCTTCCCTCATCTCATCTGGAAGCTGGACCCCTTCCTATACCCCTTGGCTGCTTGGATGCAGCTACTTGGACTTCCTCTCATGGTAGCTGGGGGTGAGGTGCATTCCAGCAGCCTGTGGGGCCTGCAGTAATTTGGATATAGAAATAAAAGTAGTGTTGCCTTGGGTGTTCGTTCATCATCCAGATGATACGTTCGGGATGTAAAAGCTGCTTCACTGGAACAGCTCACATTTCAGTAAGAAGTGAATGTTGAATGATAACTTCTATTGTACCTTGCAATTGCTATGGAATGAAAAAGTAGAGGAAAACAGAGAAGGGGGGGCACTGGGAAGCTGGTTGGAAAGGGGAAGGCTGTTCAACTAACATGAAGCAGTGGAGAACCTCAGGGGACACTGACACAGAATCCAACTTAAAGGAGGTGAGTGAATGAGCAAAGCCCCATGAGCCACAGGTGGAGGTGGGAAGGCAGAGTTCCCAGCAAACACAGGAGGGAATGTCCAAGAAGGAATGAAGAGCCAGTGTGGCTGGAATGGTGAGCAAGGGGAGAGACAGGAGAAGATATTGGGGTAGAAGAAAGGAGGCCATTTGAAGGAATTAGCCTTTCACCTTGAATGTGGGAGCCATTCCAGGGTGTTGGGCAGAGGTGCTGCAGGAACTGGTTTGCCTGGATCCTTGTTAGGAGCAGATGGAATGGGAGACAAGGGCAGAGGCAGGAAGACCAGTCAGGCCACTGCAGTGTCCAGGGAGGGAAGTCAGTAACTTGGACCAGAGGGAGGGATAGAGGTGCTGAGAAGTTGGCAGATACTGGATAGCTTTCCACTCCCAACTTTGGGTGGGGGTGAGAGACAGTATATCCTGGTCATTTATGGGCCAGGTTTGTCATAGAGTGTAGGGAATCCAAAGATATTGGCCTGAGCAAATGGATGAATGGAACTCGTTTGAATGAATTGGAAATGACATGTTTGGGAGGGTAAATTGGGAATGTGAAGTGTCCCTGGATATCTGAGAGATTGTCCCACAGTGCAGGAGAGATTTTAACTGGAGAACTAGATATAAGCACCTGTGCATAACCCAGATATTTTAAGCCATGACATTGGCTAACATCAATGTGTCTAAAGAGAGTAGGCCCAAAGGCATGTCATGAGAGCAAGGAGAAGCCAGCAAAGAACAATTTAGCAGGGGTGGCCATGATGGAGAAAAGAAGTGTGTGTGTGTGGTGACCAGAGGGAGTTCATCAAGGAGGGCAAGTGCAGGGAGGACAGAGAACCAATCTGTGGATTCAGCAAGGTGGAGGGCACCATGGAGCCTAAGAGTAGTCTCGGTAGAACCCTGGAGAGTGCCAGAAGAAGAGAGAAGTGGGGGTGAGAGTAGAGATGATTTTGCAGTGGGAAGGGGGCACTGATGGCAGTACTGTTGGGGGAGATGATCTGCTGAATGGAAGGACCCTCATTTGTATGCAAATTATTCAGATGAGCAAAATCCTGCTGCCATGTGTGGCTGAGTGGCGAACTGCAGAAGTGATGCCTGGGATCCAGGACATCTGAGGATCCCTGATGTAAGCAGAGCTAGTGCCTGGGGCCTTGGGCAAGTGGCCAAGATCAGGGGTTTTGATGCTCCTGGGTGAAGAGACAAGGTGAGGAAGCCATTGACATTGGGGTCAATGCTGTCTCAATGACCTTCAGGCATCAATGTCGAAGTCTTGAAATTAGGACTAGAGCAGAGATGGTGAGTCTTGAGGTGGGCAGAGGAGGAGAGGAGTAATAGCAGAATGGACAGGCCAAGCAGTACCTGGACACCAAGCTGGGCTCCATCAATAGTCTAGGGTTCTGCTTCACCAGTGCAAAGCCCATATGCACTAAAAGACAACAGAGCATACCCACGTATCAGAAATATCACGTATTAAACAAGACTGAAAATTGTCTGCTTCAGGTTGTTAAAGACTTTAATGAAGTTGCTATTTCCAAGTAATTTCCTAAGAGGAGTCTTTGGTTAAAGTCAAGAAATTTAGAAGTCTTTGGGATCGCTCTAGGGTGAAAGGAAATAACCCATTTGCCTATATTGAAAACCAGGCAGGAAGCAGCCGTATGTCCAGGTGCCTAATGGCTCCCCATCCCCTCCATGAAACCACTTTTCTTAGAAATCGATCAGTGCTCAGCAGGAGAGAGTACTATACTGGACTATAGTGGCACAAGCACAGGCTTTCTCTTTTAGCCTCAGGCACAGATCTTTTGCATCAAGGAAACCTTCAACATTAACAAGGCTACTGCACCAGCTCCAGGTGCCTCAGGTTGGGGGATGCGCTGATGCTGTGCTCTGCCTCAGGCTTGTGTCCTGGCCTTGCAAGTCATTGTGGTCCTCAAGGCGATGACCCTGAAGGACAGAAACCCTTAAAGAACATGATTGTATCAGATAATTTTGTGAAGTCTCCTGGTAACTTAAATTATTAGGTAAATTCAAGCCTGGGGTTAGTTACTAACTACACACATTTTCCAATCATGCCAATACGATGAATTGCTCCTGAGTTGACAGAGAAGTGACGGGGCACCTGGTAAAATATTGCTAGAAATTTAAGAATCAAACCAGGCATAGTTGCACATGTCTGTGATCCCAGCAGCTCAGGAGTCGAGGCAGGAAGATCACAAGTTCAAAGCTAGCCTCATCAATTTAGGAGGCCCTAAGTAATTTAGTAAGACACTGTCTCAAATTAAAAACAAAGGAGGCCTGGGGATGTGGTTCAATAGTTAAATGCCTCTGAGTTCAGTCCCTGACAAGAAAAAAAAAAATAGAAAATCAACAGAATCCTTTTTCTCATTTAGACTCCTAATACAGTGCTGCTTAGTAGGCTTGTTCCTACTCGTGAGTACCAGGTTCTTCCCACCTGCTGCACATTTGCATGGCACAACATGTCCTGGACCCCTAATGCATCCCACCCATACACCTGAGCTGCTGCACCCTGAGTAGTCTCTCTGCCTAGGCATCCTCCTTCTGGGCCTCACCCTGCAACTCACCTGGGTTCTTCGAGCTATGCAAATCCACCCAGGTCCCATTCTCTGAACCCACAGTGCTTGAGCAACATGATTCTCGGTTGAGTGGGAGGCAAAAAACTCCTTTCCAAGAGGGGTGCAAACTTGGCTCCCCGCCTTTGCAGGGACAGCCTGTTCCAGGCAGCGGTCAGAGAAATGGCTGGGGGAAATGGGAGGACCTACCTGGCCTCCCCGTGAGATGCACCACTCAGCAGGTCAACCATTGGCCCTTGCTCGCTTGCCCCATTTCAGTTTCAACCCTGCTGGACCGGCCTCTTCTGAGCGCCTCCAAATGAAGCTGGCAGTGGGGCTGCACCTGGTAGACTCTGAGATGCTAAGCCTAGTGGGATGGAAGAAGGATCCACTCTACCTGCTTTCCTGCTCTACCTATTAAACATCCCCAGATTTAAGTGCCAGCTGATGTTATGAAGCGATATGTACTTGGGCCCCAGAATCTTAGCCCTTAGCACTGAAGAGCTTTTAACCAAATCACTGCAGTGTCCAGCTTAAGGAAATGCAGCTACTGTCACCTTGGATTCAAATGAAGACATCCCAAATCCACTCCTTGCCACTGATCCCTGTGAGTGGATTCAGTGCAATTTGTAAGCTTTTGAGTATTTTGCATCACATAAATCTGAAAATAAATAAATAAATAAATAAATAAATAAATAAATAAATAAATAAATAAATAAAGTAAGTAGTATCAGTCTTCATTGTTTCCAGGTTTCTGTATTCTTTGGCATTGCTACTTTTGTAAAAACCACCAATTCTTTCTTTTAACATTATAGTTACATTGTTGTGCATTTAAATCCTTGACAGACACACACACACACATACACACATACCCCAGAGACACATTATTAAGGCAAGCATTTTATTTATCTTTTATTGAGACACAGTATTTGTGTATCTCTATGCGGTACAATGTGGTAATTCAGTACCTATACAGAATGCATAATAATTAGGGTAATACCCACTTCCATCTATAGGGAAAATGGATTGTCTGGCTCCCTCACTCCGATATGCAGGAAGCAATGAAGAAGATATTAAGTCAGGAACAATGAAGCATCTGTTTTCATATATAATCCCTGATATCACACTTGGCATCCTGCTGGCTTTATTTTAATCCTGCATATATGCTAAGTAGGACTTCTCACTGCGTGGGCTGCCCACTCACCCTTCGAATAAAGGTATGCCAGGTCTTCCTGTGGCAGTGTGTCTTTTTGAGGCTCCCTGGTATTGAGTAGTTGTACGACACCAACTCTTCAACCATTACTTTTTTTCTGTGTGGGGAATTGTGTGTTCTTCTACTCATTTTTAAGTGTATCAGATTGTTTTAACCTAAAATTACCCTACTGTGTTAAAAAATAACCAGAACTAATCCTTCCTGTGTTTTGGGACCCCCTACTTCAACTTCTCTGGGTCCTACCATCTCCTGCTCTTCCCAGTCTCTGGTACCCTGCTTCCATTTTGTTCTTCTGTGATACTGACTCATTAGTTTCCACAAATGACTAAGAATGTGTGGCATTTCTCTCTCAGTGTTTGGCTTATTACATTTAACACAGTCATCTCCAGTTCCACCCATTTTAATGAAAATGGCAGGATTTCATTCTTTTCATGGCTGAGTAATAGTTCATTGTGTATATGTATATATGTGTGTGTGTATATATATATAGATAACCTATCCTTGATCCTTTTAGACACTTCAGGGCATCTGTGTGGATGCCCTGTTTACCTGTTACCAGTAGTCCTGCAATAAACGTGTGTACAGGTACTTTTTTTGGTATGACAAGTCCCTCTCCTTTGGATATATACTTTTAGATTGCTGGATCATATGGTGGCTCTATTTTTAGTTTTTTGAAGAATCAACATATTGTTTTCCACAATGGCTGTGCTAATTTACATTTCTGCCTACAGTATGAATTCCCTTATCTCCAAGTCCTCTCTAGCATTTGTTATTTTTTAAAATAATCTTTATATTACTGCTTTGAGATTCCATCTATGTCCTATAGAAAACCTCTTGCACTGTCAGGGTCTAAATGTAATGTCATCTGTACACTGTCCATGCACACATATGTCCATAACACATTGTTCTATTTATCATATCTTGAAAATATTCTAAAAACTAGAAAAACCTAACTCCTCTTCCTCAAATCGATGTCAGAATTGTTGCACTGGATTGCAAAGTGCAATAAACTATGTTATCCTGTTAATTTGGGGCTCTGTTAAATTTAGACATTGGTTTTCTTCCTCCAAGTTTTGGAGTCCTCTTTCTGATTTTTCCAGAAAAGTCCTTGTTCTCATAAGTGATTACAAGGAAGACGCCTATGGTGTCAAGTAGCTGCTGAGAGTTAGTCATGGAAACCAGCCTTGGGAGTCTGCTGGGTAGTGACATTTCTCAATGAATGTTCTAATTTAGAATTCTGATTCATTTGGTGGATAGTATGCCAGAAAGATGGAATTGGGAAAAGGAGGATGAGAAGAGGAGAAATGCTAGTGCATTAGACTGGGTGAGCTGCTCCCAGACATCATGGTGTCCATTGTAGCATCCATCCAATTGTCCAGCCCAGGGCTCATATGGAGCCAGTTCTCAGTATGTTTTGCCAGAACCTGCATTAATCACAACTAGTCTGCATCCTTCAGCAAGTACCTATACCCTATGATACCTTCGACAATCTCCAGTGAGTCTTACTTAATGCCTTTTAGAAAATGGTATAGTTTTGCTGCCTACTGGTATTTCATGTCATGAGAGTCATCCCTGGGAACCACATCATTTCCATATCTGTTTATCATCAGTCTTTCACCTTTAGGTTGTGAGGGTCACCTGGGAGGGGACCTGGTCTGTCCTCTCGCAGTACTTAGATACAATGGTTCTTGGCAAGCAGTACATACTCCATTAATATGTTTAGAGAGAATAAATGGATGGATGGATGGATGATTAAACTCAATATGGAATACAATAGGAAATCAGTTTACATTATCTCTCTCAACAGCCCCATATGTCACACAATTCTTATTGTCACTATTCTGAAGGAATAAAATGCAATTAACAACCAACCAACCCATAACTGTTCTCCTCTGTTGGCTCAAAAAAAAAAAAAAAAAAAAAAAAAAAAGGAAAAGAAAAAAAAGGAAAAAAGCAGAAAAAAAAAAAAAACAGGAGGGGAAGGGGTAGTGGGAGCAAAAGTGTCATTCAAGATGGAAAAAGTAGGAATACACAGAAACAAATGGCAGATGACTAAATATGACTTATATTCATGTGTCAAATACATATCAACATTATATCGACTATACCCACAAAAAATTTTGTACTTGTAATGAAAACCACTCTCAGTACCCAGTCTGCAGAGCTCCTGCTTTCAAAACTTGCCTCAGGTGAAGCCCAGACACTTGTAATTGTGGAGCTCCTCTGATGATTCTGAAGCCTGACAAGGTCAGAGCACTGACAGTGGCCCAAAGGGAAAAAATTGAATTAAGTGTAAATCACAGGGGATGCACCTGTGATTGAAAATGTGATGAATCCATTTCTATGGATAGGTCAGAGGTACCTGCCATAAACCTGACTCTAGACCTCACAGTTTGACAGCCAACCCTCAAATATCAGGCAGTGCACTGCTGTTCTGATCACAGAAAAGCTGTTGAGGATAATGTGACAAGCTTATTTCAATAGATCTCCGACTTTAATACACAATAATTGTAATAATAACAATTACCTAGAAGCCTTAGGTACAGATTCCATATCCTGCTCTTCCTAGTTCCTGATCCAGAGATGGAGCTCTTTCAGCTGAGTGCCAAGAAACAACTAAGATGAAAACACTGCTACAACCTGATCTAGGAAGTGCTGCACAATAATCCTGCCGTGCTGTACTGGCCACACATGCCAATCCCATTTCAGCGTGAGAGGAGGTTGCACATAGTGTGAACACCAAGGGTTAAGGACCCTTTGGAGGACAATTAGGAAACTGCCCCCATGTCTGTGTGTCTCTGTTAGTCACAGTAGTCCAGAGAAAACAAACCAATAAGATAATAAATACATAGTTCTCCCTCAGTATCCATGGAGTATTGACTCCAGGACCCCTTGCAGATACCACTAATGCTCAGTTGTTATATAAAATGACATATTACTTATTCACAGCTCCCATTTCCTTTGAAAAATGGCTTTTTTAAAACTGATACATAAAACCACAAAGTTGATTTGATTTATATGTATCAGTTTTAATGTCTATAGCAGCTCGACTCACAATAGCTAACCTATGGAAACAACCTAGGTGCCCTTGAAAAGATGAATTGATAAAAAAAATGTGGTCTATATACATATGTTGGAATATTACTGAGCCTTAAAGAATGAAGTTATGGCAATTGGAGAATATCATGCTAAGCAAAATAAGCCAACCCCCCAAAACCAAAGACTGAATGTTGCAGGTCTCATTTTTAAAATAAAGTTACAATTTTTGAAGCCATTTTTTAGGACTGTGAATCACTATCTTCAGGACTGTTTCTCTGCATGTCAGCCTCATGGCCAGAGCACCAGGAGCATGTTGGGTGCATCCCCTGTGATTTAACCTCTTGGGCATCTTCCCTTCTGCTGAGGTAAGGCTGAGGTCCTGTCAGAGCACTGTTGGAGGCTTCCTGGCTGCTCAAGGTGTGGCCTGGTGGTCAGGGTGTCACAGGATCCTTGAAATAAATTTCTTCTGTGTGTGTAAGAATAAAGGAAACCCTGGAAAGAAGGATGTGTTCTTGTTTTCTTCTCGCCTCCATTTTATCAGAAGAGCTGCCTTCTCTGAAGCATATGGTGGCAGCCCTGGATTTCATACACAGTGGTACTAAACATGAGCTTCCTCAATAGATGTGCTGATGCTTGGTCTATACACTAAGGGGCACTAATGGCAATTGGGCAAGAATCTGGCCAGTGTGATTTCCTGAACAACCATGATCAGGACGTTGAACTTGAATTTCATCTGAGAAGTTTATTTTGCTACTGCTTTCTTAGGACTGTGTGGAGCATGCAAGGCCCACACCATCCTGTATCCACACATGAGCTGAAAGCTACCCTTTGATCCCAAATGCCTGAAATAAATTGTGACCTTATCAGTGCATAAGGTTCTGTCAAAATTGTGCTCTTCTGTGCCTTCTCAAGAGATCTTTCTTCTTCTCTTAAACTTAATATCAGTGGGCAATCTGAGAGAAAGGGAGATGGATACGGACGGGTCTCCTGACCAGAAGAATGGAGAGAATTCTTTACTCTCTAGAATTGGGTTACTTGAGGCTTACTAAAGGGGAGAGGGATAGTGAGACATTTGGCCATTCTTTCATTAGTATAACAAAATTTCTGAGATTATCAATGTAAAAAGAGGAAAGGTTTATTTTGGCTTAGAGTTTTGGAGCTTTCAGTACCCAGGCTCACTATGATCCGTGGATGTGGGATCCAAGGGCCCAGGCAGTCCTGCCTGTACAGTCTTGCTGGTTGCAGTCACATGGCCACTATCTTGGGCAGGTGTTGCATGCTACCTGTACTTTTCCTCAGCTGCCATGCCTGTCGCAGCATCTCTGCCTTCCTGGGGTCTCACTGCAGCTTCAGCTTCACTCCCACAGTGCCACACATTACCCTGGAAGGGGCTATCTTGCAGGGGCTCCAACCTTGCCATGCACTTCCTGGCCTCCCAGGCCATTCTCTGTATACTTTTGGTGGGAAGTGAGTTGTTGCAGCCATTGCAGAAAATAGTATGCAAGTTCCTCAAAAAATTGAAAATTTAATTTTATGATCCATTAATTCCACCTCTGGATTGTTTGGTTACAGAAAATAATTCACTGTATAATCTCAATATATTCTTCCTCACACCAGCATACTTATAAAATATAATCTTAATTTGTGGAAGAAGAGCCCTAAAACAAAAAATGTGCCTAAGTTCCTTGTAAGTCATAATGCAGTCCCCTAATGTCAGCCTCCAGATTTAGATGGTGTAACAAACCTTTATTTGTTTAGACTCATTTCCAGAGCACTCCTGCTTGCAGCATGTGAGAAGAGCTTTTCCCTCCACTGCTCTGTATCATACTTTTCTGTCAGGGTCCAGGAGCGGCTCTGCTTTGAGACTGAGTGTCATTAATTGTCATACTGACAAAATGATCAAGAGACCATCAACTTCTGATCATTCCTATCATGTCCCCTAGGACTCAATACTTGTCCAAAGAATCTGCCAAGGAAAGCACCCATTCAGCTCTGTCATTCGCCCATCCCTGTTTTCAGGCCCTCACCACCTGCACCTCTCCATTCTCCTCCAGGCATGCCCATGTTGTGATAGATTGCAATGTGTAGTTTTGTGATGGGGTCTATGTATATACTAACATGTGTGACTCCTAACCAACTTAATGCATTGCTTATCATCACCACCACTTATTCTAATACCATTTTAAACCAGACACTAATGGGATTACATCTTAAGGAAATGAAGAATGTTAAGAAGCAAAATTATCCTTAAGAGCACAATTGCAATCTACCCAAATATTCAGTAAAAGAAGATCATATAAGTTACAGAGCATTCATACTCAGAAAGTCCTTTTGTGGACATAAAAATTAATGATATAGATCTTTTGGTTGGCATGAGAAATGTTTGTTTTTATGTGAAAAGGAATATCAGTTAATTTTCAATTTATGTGCCCAAGGGATTGTGTGTATTTACATATAGGGATAAAGTATGGATCAGCACTGTCTTACTTGGGTTCAGACTCCCACAAGGTACAATTAACTGGGCAGCCAGTAACAACAGGAATTTATTTCTCAGAGTTTTGCAACCTGGGGGTCCACCATCAAGATGCTGGGATGTGGATTCTGGGGAAGTCCCTGTTTTGGGTTGCAGACTCCCAGTTTCTCCTTGCATCTTCCTATGGTGGAAAGAGGGCCAGAGAGCTGTCTATGGTTTCTTTTCCAAGGGAACAAATCCTGCTCATGAGACCCCACCCTTGTGACCTAATCACTTCCCAAGGGCCCCACCTCCTAGACCCAGCAGGGAATTAGGGCTTCCAAATATGAGCTTTGTGGGAGGACACATATTCAGTCTGTAACAAGCATCATGTATTCCACTGCAGTTTTAAAGAAAATCTGTGATTTACTTACAAAGTAATTATAGGAGTGTTTGAGGAGGCCATACTGGCTAACTCCACTGAACTTCATTTTCCCCAAATATTCCCAAGCACAGGCAGAGGAAGGTAAACCAGGAACACTGAGAAAATATTTGGGAAGAACATATCCAAAGGGGTGTCACTGGCCCAAGAGCCTTGGGTTTCTGACTTCCTTCTTAATTGTGCTTGGGTAAATTCCATTTGCCCTTCTGTACCCTCTGGCCACACTGCTGCATCTTACCTGGGGCCCTGAAGGTGAGTGCTGACCTTTCCTGACTCGGTAAGTGCCTTATTCGCTCTTGAGTTCTAATTGGGATAAGCCAGAGAGTCAGTCACCTGCAAGGGAGAATAGGAAAGTGGGGGAATAAGGCTGAACTTCTTATGCTGATGTCACCACTCCTGTCAAACAGCCCAGTCCAGGAACATACCTCTTCTTATCCCCTTTGACCCAGAGGGATGTATTGTCAGTTTCATGGGGTAGCCAACACCCTCAACATTTCAGTGGCTACTAGAACAAACATTCGTGACTTTGTTCTCCTGGTCTTGGCTAAACTTGGTCCAGGCTGCCAGCTGGGTTCAGATTTCCCCCATGGGTCTCCTTTTTCTGGATCCATCAGAGCACATTCTTCTGTTGGAAAATGACAGAAGCACAAAAGGAAGAGCATGGCAGGCAAGGCCAGGTCTGGCACTTGCTGGTATCCCACCCTCCACTGTATTCTATTGCTCTGAGCAAGTCCATCAGCCCTGTCCTAAACCAGTAAGGTGGAGAGGGACTCTCTATTCTGGGAGACACCTCAAGGTCACATGGTTCAGAAAGAAACACTAGAACAGCAGTTCTCTCCATCCCAAATGACTGACATCTCTGCTGCTGCTGTCTCTGGAATAAAACACTATTGCATGTTGTTGATCCTAGACCCTGCCTGGGCCTATACTTCTCTACCTACATGGGGCTATGTTGTAATAAACCCATCAGAAAACACTAAATGTCAAAAATGCACCAATACAGCCAACCTACCACACATCCTCGCTCTGCAGCACAGCCCACTGTAGAGTGTCACAGCCCACTGTAGAGTGTCACAGCCCACTGTAGAGTCACAGCCCAGTGTAGAGGGTCACAGCCCACTGTAGAGTCACAGCCCAGTGTAGAGGGTCAAAGCCCACTGTAGAGTCACAGCCCAGTGTAGAGGGTCACAGCCCACTGTAGAGTGTCACAGCCCACTGTAGAGTCACAGCCCACTTAAGAGGGCCACAGCCCACTGTAGAGTCACAGCCCAGTGTAGAGGGCCACAGCCTACTGTAGAGTCACAGCCCAGTGTAGAGGATCACAGCCCACTGTAGAGAGTCAGATGTTTCCTCTCCTGATCCTGAGGCTGGCTGGGAGCAAGGCTCCAGCCACAGTCCAGCATCGTGAGAGATCATCGTACTATTTATAATTGGTCCAGGAAAGGATGCAAATTCAAAATATGGTTTTTACTGAATGCATGTCATTTCTGCATCATTGTAAAGTCAAAAAATCCCAAGTCAATTGGCCAGGGGAACCTCCCTGGTGCAAGCCACAGCCATTCCCTGATCTTGCTGGGCTGGTGAAGAGATGATAGGGAGTGGCAGGGGGAAGAGGTGGGCCCCAGGATACAGGGAGAACTGGAGAAGTTAAATCAATCCACAGATGCTATCAACAGACAGAAGACTGAACCTGAGAATGCTCATCAGAAGTTCCTCTTGGTTCTGGTTGAGGCAACAGTGAAACTGGACGAACTGGTGAGAAAAATTGGCAAAGCCTTGGAGGACTGGGAGGCATGGAGCGGGGCATGGGAGCAGCAGGCTCAGAAAGCCACTCAGGATTTCCAGAGGGCCACAGACATGCTCTATGCTGTCAACGTGACCTCTGGCTACTGGAGGATAAGAGGCTGCAGTTGACCTGGCAGGAGATGGAGAGTCTGGAAGTGGGGCAGACCAAGAGGAGGAGCAAGCTGTTTCTTAAGGAGGCTGCAGCCAGGTTCCAGGTACAGTGCTGCCATAGGTGGCATGTGACAGCTGGAAAAGAAACTCATGTGGGCCATCAACAAGTCCAGAGCTTATTATGAACTCAAGGGAAAGTACTGTCTGAAGCTTGAGAAGCTGAAGAAGACTGCAATGAACTGCAAGCCACACTGACACTGGCAAAGGGCGAGTGCTAGGCAGCCCTGAAAAACTTGGGGAGGTTCTCCAATGAGATCCTTCACCAGCCTCAGCCATGCTTCAGTGCCAAGGGGTCTGGGGGCTGTGGTGGTCACCAAGGGCAGTAGCAGGTCATTGGAGGAACAGGTGGGGAGCCAGCCTGAGCCAGATGCTCTTTCTGTAGTAACTTTGTGTTTGAAGATGACTCAAAAACAGTTCGAGTCAGGTTTAGTTCAGGACCACTGAGCCCATCTGAGATATCCAACCAGTTCACTGCACTCAAAGGATCTGGCAGCCTGGATCTGTCCAACCCAGTGTCCCTGTCAGAGTTTGGGAAGATGTTCCCAGTGCTGGGTCTTTGAAGTAAATGCAGCAGGGCATCCTTCCCTGAATGTGAGGGAGAATGAGGAGACAGGGCAGAAGGGGCAGAGAAAAAAAAACAGTGCAAAGCCAACAACAATTGAGGTCTCAGCAACCGGAGTGGCGGTGGTAGCAGGGCCAAGAGCAACAGCAACACCTCCCCTGAGGGCCAGGCCTTGGAAACCAGGTGAAGCATCTCTCCTTTCAGGTCTCCAAGGAAAGAGATGGGATTTTTCCTGACCTAAAAAAATGGTGGCATCCAGGGCCCTGGCCCATGTTCAAATCAGTATTTATACATGAAAATGGAGAATGTTGTGCTAATAATATATTAAATAATATATGCCAAATCTTAAGCATCTACTCTAAACTACACTAATGAAGTTTCAGTGACCTTGAGGGCTGAAGGATTTCCATCTGGTAAGAGCTCTTGAGCTGGGTTTACAGAGCAGGGTTGTTGCAGGTGGACTGTGACCAGGGTCACAGCCTTTGCAGAGCAGTCCCTGTAACAGTGCTGAGGAATCAATAATTAGCTCCTGTGAAAGAACCGAGCGAGGAAGAGGGCTGGAAGCTTGATGAAACTTGGAGTGCCAACTTACATCTATTTTCCTTCTTACCCCAGTTTGGGGACAGCAAGATGTTCTCTTCCATTATATCCCAGAGCATCTAAATTTTTTAAAAAATCTAAATACTCAGAACACATGTTTTTGACGTAGTGAAGGCTTAAAATGAAATGCAAGAACACAATTCATCTCCATTACCTCTGGTGTTCAGAGGTGCTTTTTTTTTTTTAAAAAGTGTGCATGCTGGGACATTCATCAAAACCATTTTCTAGAAAGACTCCATGAACTGCACTTTTTTGTGGGGGAAGGTGAATATGAGTGTGGGGAAGGGGGAAGAGGGTAGTAGGGACAGGTCATAGAAGGTGATTTGTAACTTTGAGAAGGAGGTTCTACAGCACAACCTAGTCCTGCCAGTCAAGGAGATTTATTCTAAGAGAATTGCCTGTGATGAATTGTTATCATTGTTATATCTAGCTTGACAAGGTGTTGATTTGTCTGTAAAGGTGTTACTTTAAAAACAAATTATTTAAGGGCATGTTGCACTATAATTCCTTAGAGGAGATTGTCCTTAAAGCTAGGAAATGCAGTAGGCATGTGTTGGTTAAGGCTGTTAAATAGAAGCAATGGAGTCTGTTATGCTCATACTATAAGTATTAAGTCTGCTCTTTTTATTTTCATGATTATGCATATTTATAACACTATATTTTTTGTCCCATTACAAGAAAATTTAGCATTTCTAAAAGAAAGCAACCTCCCCAGTTCATGTTGTTTGTTAACTGTCATAGCTGTATACTTTAGTCATTTGTATATCTCTTCATACGCAGTGGTTTCTCCTTTTTTAGTGATGAATACAGTATCCCGATTACAAGGTTATTTGGTACTTACCTTAATACCTTGAGTATAATAAAAACTGCTTATAAAAAAGAATTCTACGTCAAACTGTCTTCAGTTGGGGTCTGCCTGCATCTGTAAATAATTCATGCATGTGTTATTTTATTTGGTATTTCATTACTTTAATATATTTTTGGTGTTTCTATCACTTACCAACCCTCCTCAGCTTACCTACTGTGGGGATGTAAACAGGTTCTTGCTTGGACCCTGAAGAATCCATCATGGAACTGAACACTTCCTCTAAGCCCAGTTTGGGGTGGATAAAAACCATATTTACAAAAGTAGCACCCTCTCTTCACTGAGTTCATACACTGCTGTGTGCCCTGCACTCAAATCTTTGCATGTGTGAGCTCACATAGTTACTATAAACAGTCTGTGCTGGATGTTCAGTTACTATTCCAATACAAGGAAACTAATACTGAGAGTAGCAAAGTGATTTACCTGAAGTCAGTTAGGTAGGAGGATGAAAAGACAGGATGTCAACCAGCTTCTCCTGGCTTCACAATTCTTTCCTCTTGCACTTCTCAGTCTCCTATTGCCAAAAAATTATTGCTTTGCAAATATAACCTCATACATCTACACTCCATCTTTGTAGAGAAGGTTAATTTACAGTGCTCAATTGGTGGATGAGAAAACTGAATCTCAGGTAATTGAACCTAATTCTTCAGAGTTTCTTAGCTATAAATTTATAAAGCTAAAATACCAATCTAGTTCCACCAGAATCCAAAATCCATCCTCCTTCCACACAGCTCATGGCTGGTCATATCTATTCTCTTAACAAGGCTCCATCCTGAGAAGGTCCCAGAAGGAACTCTGCTGGCTCTGACCACAGCCCCCTGGACAGAGATTGGTCTCCTCTAGCCTTGCTATCATCTCTCCTCTGATTGCCTGGCTCCTTTTCAGGCTCTTCGAGCTCTCTACTCCTGTGTCAGTTGTTCAGTGACATCACCTGTCATTCATGTTTTTACAGGTGTCTGAGGAAGGGAAAATTCATATTGATTTTAGAATGACTCAAGATGTAAGTGACTGGTCATGATTAACTTGGCCACCCTAAAAGGGGATGGTATTGACTTGACCAGGGTTATAATTCTCATGATGGCCCAGAAAAACTCAATTACAGAGCAGCCAAATGTCTATGTAGATCCTTAAAGTGGCCAAAAACTACCCGTAAATCTGGGTACTGCTCATCTAGAGCAGTCCATAGCCTCTGTCTGCTGGATCAAAGTCCAATGACTTCCTTTGGAATTGGATCAGGTGTGAAAATAGCCCCTATGCCATTTGGTTATGAAACATAGTTATGATGATGAAGATAATAATGCAATAGCTAATATTCATAGTCCACTTTGAATACATCACTTCATTTTGATATTCACAAAGTCTCTTCACTAGCTGTTCTAGTCAGCTGCAGGTGCTAACCAAAATACGTGAACCTGGGAATGTTAAAAAAAAAAAAAAAAAAAAACATTTATTTTTTTTCTCTCCATTTGGGAGGGTGGGAGTTCAATGTCAAGGTTCTAGCAGATTGAGCTTCTTGCTCACAGCTGGCTGCCTTCTCAATGTGTCCTCACTTGGCAGAGAACACGTGAGCCCTGGTCTCTTCCTCACCTTCTAAGAACACTCAACTCATCTTGGCAGCCATGTTCCCATGTCCTTATCTAAATCTAATTTAACTCCCACAGGCCCCACTTGTCTTGGCATTGCACTGGCATTAGAGATTGAAGATATAAATTAGGAGGAGACACAAATATTCAGTAGGGAAGCCATATGGGATCCTGGGCATGTTTTGTAGCTTCTGTGTGCTTCTGTTTCCTCTTGCAGAAAAGGGCGATATTAACACCTAATCTAGGTACATGTGTATGTGTGTGTGCATACATACATATTACATTCAATTTAAAAACAAATTACTAGACAATATGTGCAAGGGACTCTAGATGTTTTTAGAACATGAATTTAGAACCCTAAGTGTGCAAATATAAACTGAACCCAATTCTAAGAAAAATTTTCAGTGTGGGAATAAATAATTCCCAGTGAGAGAATAAAAATGGGATTTTGTCCTGATGATATAAACTTCAAAGGAGATCAAATACATACTCATGAAATTTAACTTGATAATGTGGAAGCAATTATATATTTATATTATACATAATAGAAGAACTATGTATTACTATATTGTGCTTCCACATTTAGAAATCAATTGTTAACTAAATTTTTTCACAGTCATTTCCAACATCGATGTTTTCTTATGTCCAAAGCAAAATTTTGAATCTTCAAAGGCAATTTCCAGGACTCCATGTTCTGTTCCATCTAAGAAGAGGGAGAGAAAGGTCTTTGTGAATCAGGACTTTGTTGACAACCACAGCAAAGACTTTGTGTGGCTTTGTATATGTGCAAGTATATCCTCTAGGTGTGTATCTGTGGTCACCACAATGTACATTCCTTTTGAATGACTGCACAACACATGCATACAACATATGGATATACCCTCAAAAAGGTAAGGAATCCTGGTCAAATCTGAGTTCAAGTTCTTTAATATTTGTTTTCCTGATTCCACTATGTCACCTCTTAAGTCAATATGTCCCCACACTAACTGTACATAGTATGTCAAAATGACCTTCTTGAGAAACCCCTACATTAAGCATTTCTAAGGACTCCCTCTTTCTCATGGGAAGGGGAGTCTATCTAGAAGTAAAACATGAAGATGGTGCACCCCAATGACAATGATGAGGGCCCCTTGGGTGCTGGAATCCTTCTTTATAGGCTGTTTATATAATTTTTATAATAGCTGTTTTAAATGAGAAATAAAGACTGTGTTTACATTTCTTATTATAAATTAAAGAGCTTGACCAATCTCAGGCTCCAGGACCTCCTGGGTGTGGCCAAGTTCCCTTACCCCCTTCAGGCAGTCAGCAACCCTGACACCAGAGGCAGGCATGACTAGGAGGGTGTCCATATTTGTGCCCTATGCAGCAAGAAAAGGGGTCTGAAAGAGGACACTGAGAAATGCCCTGCATGAGAGCCTGGGGGGAGGCCTATGGTGAGGGACACATCACATCTCAAAGCCACTTTCCTGACAGTGCTACGAATTCACTACACTTGGGCAAGTAGTGGTCCTGGCCACCCCAGAGGAAGATTCAAGACATGTACCAGCTCAGCTGTGCTGTCACAGGGAGGTCCTGCACACCGAGTCTCAGGCTCATGTTTTTGTCAACCACACCCCAACTTTTTCACCACTGGAAGAGGAGTGCTAGTCTGTGGTTGTACACTGCTCACCTGGGCTATGGGTGATCCCTCTCCATCCAGGGTCCTGGTCCCCACTGCAGCCTGCCATGCAGTACCACCAAAAGGGGTTAGGAAGATTCACCTCTGGGAGTAACAGCACCAGGCACCATGAGCACCAGCGACACCTTCACCCTGCAGACTGTACCTGGGAGAACCCACGGACAGTGAGATGACCTGAGGAGCATCCATTTTGGACAGTGGCCCAGCTGAGGCTCCCTCCTGCCTGGCTCCTCCAGGCACTGCTCACAATATTTTTCCCAGTCCAGAAACCCACCCAGCACTCCACCTGCAATGAAGAGTGGCAGATCTTCACAGCTGAGGGCAGAGGAGCATGCACAGCTGCTCAGTAAGTTATGGGAAGCTTGAGGTCCAAAACTCACACCTAACTCTGGCAGGGTGTCCTTCCATCTGCAGGACACCAATACACTTGACAGATTGAACCTCCCAACAGTGAATGCTGAGGGGATCTCTAGGTCTGCAAGGTGTCTCTGTTGGATTGAATTGATCAAAGGTGAACAGGTCTTCCACTGTGGAATCACTAGGAGGCCTACTAGTGTCCCCAGAACAGCTAAGCAAAGACACACTCAAACAATTGGAGAATCTTCATACCGAATTTGAAGAAAGCAGCCCAAAAATAAATAAAACCAGACTTTGTGAGCACACAAGCTGGGGTATTCTGTCTTCCCTACAGAGGGAAAGGACAGTATACCAGGGTACCTGTCCCTCCCAGTCTGCCCTGCTGAAGCCCTTAGTCAGAGACTGGGGCACTCATGCTCTGTTTTCAGCAGCTGTCCCCTCCAGTGTTCCCAGAGGAAGTTCAGGAAGACAGTCCCTGATCCCAAGCTACCACCAGCAGAAAACTTGCTCCCCAGAAGTTCCCCTTCTGTCTGGCCAGACTCTTGCAGGACCAGGACAGCTCTCTGGTCAAACGCTTGCAGAACCATGGACAGCTCTCTGACAGCTCTGGGGGAAGGGCATGGACAGAGGGATTCCTGCCTTTGCAAGAGCGCCTAGTTGTCAAACCCACCACCGCCTGCGCTCACCAGATACAAACGCTGGATCACACCTTCACTGTGACAGCAGAGGACAGTGTTCTGTCCCAGGCCTAGCAAGTGATATCCTGGTGACGCCATCCCCACTTGCTCATTTGCTGCACACCTGCAGGACCAGTCCTGTGCTTGTGCACCACCTATTTCCTGTCCTTGCTTCCCCTTTCAGACGCCCATGGCATCTCCTGCTGGCAGCCCTGCTCCAGTCCACCACCCTCCTCCACCCTTGGTGGCATGTGGAGTGTGCATATTGGGACCTGAGCCATGGCCCACCTTTCCAGAGAAGAGTGCCCTCAAGGAGGCACGGGCCTGTCCCTGTACTGGAAGCATAGGTACCACCAGCAAAAACCCCCATGTGTCACCCTAGTACCCACCTACTGCATGCCCCAAGAGCTGCCCTCTACCTCCCAGCCAGAGTCTGCTCAGCCCTCCCACCACCCACCACCTCCACTGACTCCAGCTCAGCTGGGCAGCCATTCTGGACACCTCTGAGGAGGGGCACATGCGCTGCACCAGCGCGAGAGTAGGGATCCCTGCCATTGCCACAACTGCTGCCCTTCAACCAACAGCTACAACCCTTCCCAGAGGATCAGGAAACGTCAATGTGTCAGCTAGTGGACCAGCAGGCTCTGGATCCAAAACCCCAGTGCCCCCACTCCACAGTCCCCCCAGGATGGAAGTATGCTACAGACACGCGGTTTCTGTGACTATCCTTCTTGCATATGGTGCATGCACGTGGTCCTCTGCACACGGACATTTGCACGTGCACCTTTGCACGTGCACCTTTGCACGTGCATGTCCGTTCCTGGCAGGACCCTGCTCATGCCCTGGCAGATCTTTGCATGCGCACCTTTGCACGTGCACCTTTGCACGTGCATGTCCGTTCCTGGCAGGACCCTGCTCATGCCCTGGCAGACCTTTGCATGCGCACCTTTGCACGTGCACCTTTGCACGTGCATGTCCGTTCCTGGCACGACCCTGCCTCGTGCCCTGTGTCAACGGTTTTCTGCACGTGCCCAGAGTTCTATAATCATTACCTTCCCTAGCTGCGACATGGTAACAGGTCTAACTGCTGTTTCTCCTGAAACCGGTTCTCCACACTAGAAGGACTTTTTGGGCTCACTGCTGTATTTCTGAATTGCGCCATACTAATTTCTGCCATGGGTATGTCCCAGGGAAAGCTTTGTCCCTCACCAGTGGCCACCAGGGACCGGCCAGTGGCATCCCCCATGAAGCCCTATCAGAGCTCCCGCAGACTTCCCTATTCTGGTTGGACACTCCGGGCTGCCTGGTCCCACGGGGACACTCACAGGTCATCCTGCCGCCGGCTTGCAAGGGCACATTGGCGGTTGAGTCGAGCACCTCCTAGATGCATGTCCAGGGTCCTGAAGACTGTTCTACACTTCCTGGGAGACGTGGACATGTCCTCCATCCTCCGCATGCCAGGTCTGCTGAGGAAGATGCTGCTGTCTGCTGCACCTTCCACTGATTCCTGCAAAACAGACCATCAAATCATCAAGCACATGCCTCCTATGGCACAGGAGCAGGAAGGAGCTGCTTGCCAGCTTGCAGGACTCAGGCCTGTCCAAGATCACTGTCCAGGGAAGACTGTACACAGAGCCCCTGGAGACAGTGGCCAAGGGGAGCCTGAGAAGGCAGAAGACCCCGAAGAAAAAAAATATCAGAGGGGTAGCTCCCATGTGACTAGAGGAGCACAATCTGCCTTCAGGCCCCTGGTGTCCCACAGCTGCCTGCCTTCCTTTGTGCCCAGACCTGGGGCTCTGCAGGTAAATGTCTGCACCCAGAGCTCCCAAGACAGAGCTGGGATCTCCCAGGCCACCTGTAGGAGTTCCTGCCAGAAAAGAAATGCCATCAGCAGTTCATACAGCTCCAGTCGAGGTCTCCCAGGCCTGAAGAGGAGGGCTCCAGGCCCTTCCAACCGTAAGCTGCCCCTGGGATGCTCTTCATCCCCAGGGATTCCACCAAAGAAGGCCCACACTGAGAAGGTGGCAGAAGGGAAGGTGGGACAGCCATTGGCAAGGAAGAAGTGTTCATGTACTGGGGACACCGGCAGGCCACGGAAACGGAAGATACCTTTGCTGCCTCACCGCCGAGGGGAACCTCTGAGGCTGCCACCACCTCTGGAACTGGCCTGTCCTGTCACTGTTGAGGACCTAGACCGGGAGAAGGAGAAAGTTCTGCAGCGCATCAACTGCCTTCTGATGGGTGAGACCCAGGCCATGTGTGACAGCACTACCATGGCCCCCCAAGCCCATGAATGGGACCCCGCTGCATTGGGAGGAGGGGCCAGGCCTGTGGCATCCCTAGCCCTTAACCAGAACTTGCTCCACCATCCCAGTACCACCACTGTGGCACCCTCAACCCCAATGTGGATGGGCTCTGCTGTCTCATCCCAGAGACACCCTCCCACCTCCAACCTTAGTGTCCTCTTCCCCCACAGCCTGCCAATTGCTGCTTTAGCCCTTCCTCCCAGGCCCTCTCCCAGCAGTCTGGCAAGCTTGGCTCCACAGCCAGTGGCTCCCTTTGGGGCCACCCTCATGAACACCAGTTTGCCTTCCCAGTCCCTCCATGTGGGGCCTCCATCCAGCTCGGGTTGGAGCTTCCTCCCCTCTCACCAGGGCCCAAAGCCCAACAGAACACCCTGGGCCTCACCTGTGGACAGCACCAGCAGGCCAGCTCCAAGGGTGCGGCAAAAGGCTCTGCTTGGTAAGCAGGCTGTCATCTGTGGAGCCACTTTTCCACAAATCCCTGGGGTTCCTCATGGGAAGATGCCCATGTCCCTCTCCTTTGCCAGCCCTCAATCTGGACACCAGGCATCTCCAGGTCCAGGGGCAGCCCCAATCCCACCATTGAGTGCAGGCCCCCCAGCCTTGGTCAGTCCAAAGTACTCAGCCCTTGGGGCTGACACACATAGAAACCCCACCATGGGTTCCCATGCCAGCACCCAGGCACATTCTGCTGGCCACCAGGCTGCAAGGCCTGCTGGGGCATCAAATGCATTGGCCTCTCCCTCTGCAGCTGCCCCCCAGAGGACAGGGACTGTGGCCAGTGTTTGTCCTGACAACAGGCAGCCCCAGTCAACCTGTGAGAAACAAGTTCCATTCCCTTCCAGGCTGACAGGGTTAGTTCCATCAAAGGCCACTGGAAGGACAGACTTGGCCCCAGGCCTAACTACTCCCATAACAGCAATGAGCATTTGCTCAGAAAGTAGAGGGACCCCCAAACCCGGAGAGCACCATGGGGTAAGCTTAGGACAGAACAGCAACAGTGCCCCTGGCCTGAGCACTACCACTGCACCCAGAAAATGCAAAAGCAAGAGCAAACGGGGGCAAGGAAGCACTGGAGCTCCTACCCTGAATGCCAGCCCCCAACACCTGCCCACCCAGGAACACCTAGGCTCATCTCAGGGGACCAACACCACCCCCAGAAAGGCTACTTCTAGTAGCTCATCTGTCCCTTTCACATCAATGGGATCTGGGAGCCCAGACTTGCTCCCAGATCTCATATCAGCCTTTGGGAACATGTGTATCTCTTCCCAAAGAGGAGGGACCCCAAACAACAGAGAGCAACCTGGGGCAAGCTTGGGACACAGTAATGCCAATGTCCATAGGCAGAGCACCACCATGGGGACCAAGGGGCAGAAGGGAAAGTGCAAGTCAGGGAAAGCAAACACTGGTGTTCTTACACTTACTGCCACCTCCCAAAGCCTGCCCATGCAGAAACCCTTAGGCTCTCCTGGGGGAACAAGGACCACCCCGAGAAAGACCTCCTCTACTTACAGGTCTGCTCCCATGTCACCAATGGGATCTGGGAGCCCAGACTTGGTCCCAGGTTTGACATCTCCCAGGGCAGCAATAAACACCTGCTCAAAAAGTAGAGGAACCCCCAGAACTGGAGAGCAAACTGAGGCAAGTTTGGGACAGAACACTAAGAGTGTCCCTGGCCAGAACACTACCACTGTCCCCAAAAAACAAAAGAACAAAAGAAAACAAAAACAAGGAAACACTGGAGTTCCTACCCTGAGTGCCACCCCCCAACACCTGCCCACCCAGGAACACCTATGCTCATCTCAGGGGAACAACAACACCCCCATTAAGGCAACCTCTGGTAGCTCGTCTGTCTCCGTGACATCAGGGGGATCTGGGAGCCCAGACTTGCTCCCAGATCTCATATCAGCGTTTGGGGCCTTGTGCATCTCTTCTTAAAGAGGATGGACCCCAAGCAACAGACAGCAACCTGGGGCAAGCTTGGGACAGAGCACCTCCAGTGTCCATAGGCAGATGACCACCATGGGGCAAAGGGACAGAAGGTAAAGTGCAAACAAGGGCAAGCAACATTCCTACATTTACTGCCATCCCACAAAGTCTGTCCAAGCAGAACCCCTTAAGCTCTCCTGGGAGAACTAGCACCACACACAGAAAGGCCACCTCTACTCGTGAGTTTGTCCTCATGCATTCAAAGGAATCTGGGAGCCCAGACTAGACTCGAATTTTATATCTGCCTTTGGGGTCATGTTCCTCTCCTCCCAAATTGGAGGAACAAGAAGCCCAAGACAGAGCTAATGGGGCAACTTGAGCTTAAACACCTTCAGTCCCACTAACCAGACCATCTGTCATCTGTATAGTGACCACCTTAAAAGGGAGAAAAAACAACTCTGTTCCTGGGGCTGAGGGGGCCACTCTTAAGTGGATGCAATTTGAAATAATTTAGAAGTTTTAAAACTATTAATATGATTTTGTATTTATAAAATGCATATATCTATAAGTTATGTGTTTAATGTTAATAGTAGTTATATATGAATAGTAGAATTTTAAGATTTTTATGTATACTTCTTAATTTTTCTGAAATGTGTCTCTTGACAAAACTAAGGAAAGATCTTTTAATTTTGAAATGCATCTTAATTTCTTATCTATTCTGTATTCTCTATTCCATATTATCTATATCCGTATTATATATCCATATATCCATTATTATATCCATATTATCTATTCCATAGATTTTCACATATAATGTTTTGGATGAATAGAAATGTTAACCTAAATCAACATTGTGTCTGAAACATGAAGACACAAATTAAGAAAGTTTTTAACCCCCTTGGGAAGCTGTCACTCCCAGTTAGGGCACCAAGAGAATATGCAGTGAAGGGCAGAGCACACCTTCAGAGCCTGTTCACCATGCATGTCCTAGATCTGTCATGTGTTCAGATGACACTGCTGCACAGTGCTGAGTCCTGTGCCTCTGCTGCTCACTGGGACTCTCCTGCCTCCACCCCAACACTTGCCTTGGAGGTCTGCCCTAGCCCTGCTGCCTGCCCTGGGAACAGTACTGGGCACTCACTTTCACAATCCAGCCCAATACT
Source organism: Sciurus vulgaris (assembly GCF_902686455.1). Classification (NCBI taxonomy): domain Eukaryota; kingdom Metazoa; phylum Chordata; class Mammalia; order Rodentia; family Sciuridae; genus Sciurus; species Sciurus vulgaris. The sequence continues at coordinate 1,842,690 of NW_027632871.1, read as the reverse complement.
CAGGAATCATCAGGTCTGAGTCTCTCCTCTGTTGATCTTGAGTATTCTTCCATGGCCACAAACCTCAGTGTGGCCTTTAGATTCTCTCTCTTGACTACAGACAAGTGCTGGGTGCCTCTAATACACCATCCTGCCCCTCTTGTCTGAATTTGAATTCAATCACAGCATTTTCCCCTGAATATTTGGGTGCAAATGCTAAGAGAGCTCATTACTGAGGTTTCCAGGAATTGGGAACATCCTGTGAATTCAAGGAAAATCCCTACAGAGTCATTTTATTACCAGAAAGCTTGGGTATTTCATAGTTGATTCTCTTCACCATGGCACTCATTATGATCAAGACGTGTTTACATCATTTACCAGACCATTCCTCAGAGGATTGGATTTGCTCCTGGCAATCACAAAGGAGACCAAAGATGCCAATTCTGTGCTGAAATCAGTCTGAATATAAAAGAGTTGTCAAAAATGGTGGGGCCCAATTTGCAGGCAATATCCTTTTGAAGATTGGCAATGAACTTCACCTAAATGCCCAAGACTGGTAGAAAATTTAAATATTATAAACTTTCAGGATCTTTTTCTCCAGTTGGCTTGAGGCAAAGCCCCATCATGGAAAGGGGCTCAGAAATGCCTTCAGGATGTCCCAAGGAAGAGTATACCTGACTTCATTCAAATAATTATGTTCCTCCATTTGTCTCCAAAGTAATTGACAAACTGAGTATATCTTGAGGACTTCTCTGGAGACTGTGTGCTGTGTACATTTCCATCAATATGGAAGACAGGAAAGGTGACACAGGCCCTGAGATGAAGGGAAGAAAAGAGCTGGGGTATGCAGATAGGAGACTAGGGCCCCACCAAGTTCAGATTTCTTTGAAAAGTAAGACCACAGTGAAACAGAATAGAAAGACCATGCCTGCAAGGCTCAGCTTAAGTTGAGAGTGAGACATCTGTGGCCCAGAGCCCAGACCTCTCTGAAAAGGGACCAACTGCAACACAGTGACCTTAAACTGACTGGAACAAATGGTACATGTAGAGGATATTGTCACCGAATACCATGCCAAGGACTGGACTGGGGGCAGATTTTCTTTACCCCTTAGATGTATATAAATCCCAAGACAACACTCCCTCACTGGTCACCCTCATTGGAACCCCACCCATGAAAGACATCTCCTGTCATTCCATTATTTTCCTAAATTCTGAAAATTAACCCTCATCTGTCCACTACTGAGTCTGTGAGATTCATTCATTGAATTCACAAAACAAAGAACCCACTCACTCCATCATGTGTGCTGCAAAATGCCTTTAGACCAAATATGTCAGTACACTAGACTGACGTGGGAAATGATATTAACTACTGCCCAGCTACAGTAATGGAAGATTCCAAAATTGAGGCATCATGAGTTCACACATGGGAGACTCTTTCAGACCACACAAAGAAGGATGCATTCTCCATGTTGAAAACATGAAGAGATGCAGTACCAGGTTCAGGGTGGACTTTTTATGGATGTTGTAGTGACAGAGTGTGTCTGTCTTCTAGCTGTTTGGCAGAAAAGATCAACCTGCGCAGGTTGGGAGGATGTCTTCCTTGACTTGGTTCTTGCCTTGACATTCTCAGTGGTGTCACTGGGCTCCACATCCAGATGATGGTATCCCACTGCAGACATGCAGAACCAGGTGAAGGATGTACTTCTTCTTGATGGTGCAGACAGACAGGGTGTGCCTGTCTTCCAGCTCTTTGCTAGATCAATGTCTGCTGGTCAGGAAGAATGCCTTCCTTTTCGTGGATTTTGCCTTAACATCCTCAATGGTGTTACTGGGCTCCACCTCCAGGGTGATGGTCATGCCAGTCAGAGTCTTCATGAAGATCTGCATCACACCTCTGAAGTGCAGCACCTGGTGCAGGGTGGACTCCTCCTGGATGTTGTAGTCAGGGTGTGCCTGTATTATACCTCTGTACCACCAAAGATCATCCATCCACTGCTGCTTGGGGCAGATGAAATCCTGGTCTCAGCTGGGATGTAGATCTTCATGAGGACCCTGACCAGCAAGACCATCAACTGGAGGTGGAGTCCACTGACCCCACTGAGAAAGTCAAGGTAATGAATCAAGACCAGGATGGCAACTGCCATACTCAGAAGGGGTTGATGTTTGCTGGCAACAGCTGGACAACTGGTGCACCCAGTCTTACTTGAATATCCAGGAGAAGTTCACTTTGCACATGGTGCAGTGCCACAGAGGTGGGATGCAGTGCTTCATGAAGACCCTGAAAGGCATGACCACCACCCTGGAGGAGGAGCTCAGTGACTCAAATGAGAATGTCAAGGCAAAGATACAAGACAAGGACGGCATTTTTCTGACCAGCAGACGTAGATCTAGCAAAGAGCTGGAAGATAGCACCCTCTCTGACTACAACATCCAGGAGTCCACACTGCCCCTGGTGCTGCATCTCAGAGGTGGAATGCAGATCATCATGAAGACCCTGATCACCGTGGAGTTTGAGCCCAGTGACACCAGTGAGAATGTCAAAGCAGGGATGCAAGAAAAGGAAGGCATCCTCCCTGACCAATGGAGGTTGATATTTGCTGACAAATACCTGGAAGAAGGATGCACCCTGTCTGACTACAACACCCAGAAGGAGTCCACCCTGTACCTGGTGCTTCACCTCAGAGATGGGATGCAGATCTTCATGAATACCCTGACCAGCATGACCAGCATGCTCGAGTTGGAGCCCAGTGACACCATTGAGAATGTGAAGGCAAATACCCAAGAGAAGGAAGGCATTCTTCCCTAACAGTTGAGGATGATCTAGCAAAGAAAGGGAAGACAGCACCGTGTGTGACTACAACATCTGGGAGGAGTCCACCCTGCACCTTGTGTTGTGCCTCAGAGGTGGGATGAAGATCTTCATGAAACCCTGACAGGCACGACCATCACCCTGGAGGTGGAGCCCAGTAAAAGCATAGAGAATGGCAAGGCAGGGATCCAAGAAAAGGAAGGCATCTTACCTGACTATCAGAGGTTGATCTTTGCTGGCAAACACTGGAAAATGGCTGCAACCTGTCTGAATACAACATCTAAGAGGAATCCACACTGAACCTGGTGTTGCACCTAAGAGTGGGGATGCAGATCTTCATGAAGACCCTGACTGGCATGACCATCACCCTGGAGGTGGAGCGAGAGAGACAATTGAGAATGGCAATGCAAAGATCTAAGACAAGAAGGCAAGATTCCCGACCAGCAGAGATGATCTCACAAAGAGCCAGAAGACAGTAGCCTACTGAATTTCAATCCAGGAGTCAACACTACACCTGGTGCTGCATCTCAGAAGTGGGATGCAGATATTCATGAAGACCCTGACTGGCAGGACCATCACCCTGAGGGTGCACCTCAGTGACACCATTGAGTATGTTAAGGCAAAGATCCCAGTGAAGGAAGGCAACTCTCTGACCAGGAGAGGTTGAACTGGTGGCAACAGCTACAAGGCTGGTGCACCATGTCTGACTAAAACATCCAGAAGTAGTGCACCCTGCACCTGGTGTTGCACCTCAGAGGTGGGATGCAGATCATCTTGAAGACCCTGACTGGCATGACCATCACCCAGGAAGTGGAGGCCAGTGACACCATTGATAAAGGCAAGGCAAAGATCCGAGACAAGGAAGGAAAATTTTGTGACCCGCACAGATTGATCTCACAAAAAGCTGTAAGACAGTAGCCTGTCAGATTTCAATATCCATGAGTTCAACCTGCACTTGGTGCTACATCTCAGGGGTGGGATGCAGATCTTCATGAAGACCCTGACTGGCATGAGCATCGCCCTGGAGGAGGAGCCCAGTGACACCATGGAGAATGTCAAGGCAAGAACCAAGTCAAGGAAGGCATCCTCCCTGACCAGCAGAGCTTGATCTTTGCTGCCAAACAGCTGGACAACACTAGATTCCTTCTGGATGTTGCAGTGAGACAGGGTGTGTCTGTCTAACAGCTGTTTTGCAGCAAAGATCAAGCTGTGCTGGTCAGGGAGGATGCCTTCCTTGATTTGGTTCTTGCCTTGACATTCTCCATGGTGTCACTGGGCTCCACCTCCAGGGTGATGGTCATGCCAGTCAGGGTCTTCATGAAGATCTGCATCCCACTTCTGAGGTGCAGAACTAGGAGCAGTGTGGACTCCTCCTGAATGTTGTAGTCACACACGGTGTGCCTATCTTACAGCTCTGTACCAGGAAAGATCGAGCACTGTTGTTTCGGGGAGATGAATTTCTTGTCTCAGAGGTGGGATGTAGTTCTTCATGAGGACCCTAACTAGCAAGACCACCAATCTGTTGGTGGAACCCATTGACACCATTGAGAATGTCAAGGTAATGATTCAAGACAGATTGGCATCTCCCCTAACCAGCAGAGGTTGATGTTTCCTGCAACAACTGGATGACTGGTGCACCCTTTTTTATTTGAAGATCTACAAGTAGTCAACTGCCACCTGGTGCTACACTTCATATGTGGGAAGCAGATCTTTATAAATCTGACTAACATGGCCACCAGCTTGGAGGTGGAGCTCAGTGACACCAATGAGAATGTCAAGGCAAAGATCCAAGACAAGGAAGGCATTCTTCTGACCAGCAGAGTTTGATCTAGCAAAGAGAGGGAAGACAGCAAGCTATCTGACTACAATATCCAGGAGTCCACCCTGTACCTGGTCCTGCACCTCAGAGGTGGGATGCAGATCTTCATGAAGACCCTGACCCACATGACCATCACCCTAGAGGTGGAACTAGTGACCTCACTGAGAATGTCAAGGCAAAGATGCCAGTCAAGGAAGGTATCCTCCCTGACCAGCAGAGGTTGTCTTTTGCTGGCAACAGCTAGAAGACTGCTGCACCCTGATGCCAAAATATCCAGAAGGAATCCACCCTGCAACTGATGCTGAACCTCAGAGGTGAGATGCAGATCATCATGAAGACCTTGACTGGCATGACCATAACACTGGATGTGGACCGCAATGACACCATTGAGAATGGCAAGGCAAATATCCAAGACAAGGAAGGCAATCTTGCTGACCAGCAGAGATTGTTCTCACAAAGAGCTTTAAGACAGTACCCTGTAGGATTCCAACATCCAGGAGTCCACCCTGCACCTGGTTCTGCATCTCAGAGGTGCGATGCAGATCTTCATGAAGAACCTGACAGGCAGACCATCAACCTGGAGGTGGACCTCAGTGATACCATTGAAAATGTCAAGGCAAAGATACAAGTCAAGGAAGGCATCATTCTGATCATCATAGGTTGATCTAGCAAAGAGGAAGAAGACAGCAACCTGTTTGACTACATCTCGGAAGAGCACACCCTGCACCTTTTTTTGTGCCTAGGAGGGGGGATGCATATCTTCATGAAACTGACACGCACAACCATATCCTGGAGATAGGGACCAGTGACAAAATAGAGAATGGCAAGGCAGGGATCCAGGAAAAGGAAGACATCCTCCCTGAGTAACAGAGGTTGATCTTTGATAGCAAACAGCCGGAGATGTTGCAACCTGTCTGACTAAAACATCTAGAAGTTGTACACTCTGCACCTGGTGCAGTTCGTAAGGTGTGGATGCAGACCTTCATGAAAACCCTGACTGGCATGACCATCATCCTAGAGGTGGACCTCACTGACACCATGGAGAATGTCAAGGCAAGAACCAAGGAAAGGAAGGCACCTCCCTGACCACCACAGGTTGATCTTTACTGACAATCACCTGGATGACACTAGACTCCTACTGGATGTGTACTGAAAAAAGGTGTGTCTGTCTTAGAGCTTTTTCCAGCAAAGATCAACCCATGCTTGTCAGGGAGGATGTCTTCCTTGACTTGGTTCTTGCCTTCACATTCTCCATGGTGTCACTGGGCTCCACCTCCAGGGCGATGGTCATGCCAGTCAGGTTCTTCATGAAGATCTGCATCCCACCTCTGAGGTGCAGCACCAGGTGCAGGGTGGACTCCTCCTGGATGTTGTAGTCAGATAGGGTGTGCCTCTCTTCCAGATCTGTGCCTGCAAAGATCAAACCCTGCTCCTTGGGGAGATGAATTCCTTGCCTCAGATGTAGGATGTAGATCTTCATAAGGACACTGATACGCAAAACAATAACCTGGAGGTGGAGCCCATTGACGCCATTGAGAATGTCATGGTAACTATCCAAGACAAGGTGGCATCTTCCCTAAACAGCAATGGTTGCTATTTGCTGGCAACAGCTGGAAGACTGGTGAGCCTTCTCTTACTTGAACATCCAGAAGGAGTCCAATGGCACCTGGTCTAACATCAGAGTTCAGATGTAGATCTTCATGAAGAATCTGACTGGCATGACCATCAGCTTGGAGGTGGAGTTTAGTGACACCAATGAGAATGCCAAGGCAAAGATCCAAGTCAAGGAAGGCATTCTTCTGACCAGCAGAGATTGATCTAGCAAAGAGATGGAAGACAGCACTTGGTGTGACTACAATATCCAGGAGTCCACCCTGCACCTGCTGCCGTGCCTTAGAGGTGGGATACACATCTTCCTGAAGACTCTGAAAGGCACGAACATCACTCTGGAGGTTGAGCCCAGTGTCAACATTGAGGTGTGAAGGCAGGAATCCAAGGAAAGGAAGGCATCCTCCCTGACCAGCAGAGATTGAACTTTGAGGGCAACCACTGGAACACAGGTGCACCCTCTCTTACTTGAATATTCAGGAGACGTTCACCCTCCACTTTTTGCAGTATCTCTGAGGTGCAATGCAGATCTTCATGAATGCCCTGACCAGCATGACTACCTCCCTTGAGGTGGAGTCCAGTGACAAAATTGAGAATGTCAAGGCAAAGATCCAAGATAAGGAAGGCATCCTCCCAACAAAGAGGTTGTTCTTTGCTGACACATAGCTGGAAGATGGGTGCACCCTATCTGACTACAACTCCAAGAAGGAGTCCACCCTGTACCTGGTGCTGTACCTCTTAGGTGGGTTGCAGATCTTCATGAAGACCTTGACCGACACCACCATCACCCTGGAGGTTGAGCCCAGTGACACTATTGAGACTGTCAAGGCAAAAATCCAAGACAAGGAAGGCATTATTCAAGATCAGTTGAAGTTGATCTAGTAAAGAACTGAAGACAGCACCATGTCTGACTACAACATCTAGTAGGAGTCAACTTGCACCTTGTGTGGTGCCTCAGAAGTGGAATGCAGATCTTCATGAAACCCTGATGGGCACGACCATCATGCTGGCAGTACAGCCCAGTAAAACTACAGAGAATGGCAAGGAAAGATCTCAGGCATGAAATGCCTACCCCTTGACCAGCAGACGGTAACTTTTGCTGGCAACAGTTAGAAGACTGGTGCACCCTTCCTGACCAAAGCATCCAGAAGGAGTCCACCCTGCACCTGGTGCTACACCTCCAAGGTGGGATGCAGATCTTCGTGAAGACACTGACTGGCATGACCTTCACCCTAGAGGTGGATCCCAGTGACACCATTGAGAATGGCAAGGCAAAGAAGCAAGAAAAGGAAAGCAATCTTCCTCAACAGTAAAGATTTCTCTCACAAAGAGCTGGAAGACAGTAGCCTGTCAGATTTCAACATCCAGGATTCTACCCTACACCTGGTGCACATCAGTTGTGGGATGCAGATCTTCATGAAGACCCTGACTGGCACGAGCATTGCCCTGGAGGAGGAGCCCAGTGACACGATGGAGAATGGCAAGGCAAGAACCAAGTCAAGGAAGGCATCCTCCCTGACCAGCATAGGTGGATCTTTGTTACCAAACAGCTGGATGACACTAGATGCCTTCTGCATGTTGTAGTGAGACACGGTGTGTCTGTCTTACAGCTGTTTTCCAAAAAAGATCAAGCTGTGCTGGTCAGGGAGGATGCCTTCCTTGATTTGGTTCTTGCCTTGACATTCTCCATGGTGTCACTGGGCTCCACCTCCAGGGTGATGGTCCTGCCAGTCAGGGTCTTCATGAAGATCTGCATCCCACCTCTGAGGTACAGCACCATGTGTATGGTAGACTCCTCCTGGATGTTGTAGTCAGACAGGGTGTGCCTATCTTCCAGCACTGTGCCAGCAAAGATCATCCACTGCTGCTAGGGAGAGATGAATTCCTTGTATCAGAGGTGGGATGTGGATCTTCATGAGGACCCTTACGAGTAAGACCATCAACCTGAAGATGAAGCCCAACGACTTCGTTGAGACTGTCAAGGTAATGATCCAGGATGTGGATGGCAATTCCCCTAACCAGCAAAAGTTGATGTTTGCTGGCAAAGGCTGGAATATTGGTGTACCCTATCTTTCTTGAATATCCAGAAGGAGTCCAGCAGCACCTGGTGCTATACTTCAGAGGTGCCATGCGGTTTATCATGAAGAATCTGACTGGCATGTCCATCATCTTGGAGGTGGAGCTCAGTGACACCAATGAGAATGTCAAGGCAAATATCCCAGTCAAGGAAGGCATGCTCCCTGACCAGAAGAGGTTGACCTTTGCTGGCAACATCTAGAAGACTGATTCACCCTGCCTGAATACAGCATCTAGAAGGAGTCCACACTGAATCAGTTGCTGCAACTCAGAGGTGTGAGGTAGATCTTCATGAAGAGACCCTGACTGGCATGACCTCACCATGGAGGTGGAGCCCAGTGACACCATTGAGAATGGCAAGGAAAAAACCCAAGACAAAGAATGCAATCTTCCCAACCAGCAGAGATTGATCTCACAAAGAGCTTTAAGACAGTAGCCTGTAGAATTCCAACATCCAGGAGTCCACCCTGTACCTGGTGCTGCATCTCAGAGATGGGATACAGATCTTCATGAAGACCCTGACAGGCATGACCATCACCCTGGAGGTGAACCTCAGTGACAATATTGAGTATGTCAATGCAATAATCCAAGACAAGGAATACATTCTTCTGAGCAGCAGAAGTTGATCTAGCAAAGAGCTGAAACACAGCACCCTGTCTGACTACAACATCTCAGAAGAGTCCACTCTGCACCTTATGTTGTGCCTCAGAGTTGGGATGCAGATTTTCATGATGATCCTGACTGGCACAACCAGCACTCTGAAGGTATAGCCCAGAAACACCATGGAGAATGGCATGGCAAAAATCCAAATCAAGGAAGGCAATCTTCCCTACCAACAGAGATTGATCTCACAGAGAACTGGAAGACTGTAGTCTGTCAGATTTCAACATCCAGGGGTCTACCCTGCACCTGGTGCTGCATCTCAGAGGTGGGATGCTAATCACCATGATGATCCTGACTGGCATGAACTTTACCCAATAGGTGGAGCCCAGTGACACCATTGAGAATGTCAAGGTAATGACCCAGATGAGGATGGCAACTCCCCTAAGCAGCAGAGGTTGATGTTTGCTGGTAACATTTGGAAGCATGGTGAACCCTGTCTTACCTGAACATCCAGGAGTCCACTGGCACCTGGTTCTACACCTCAGAGGTGGGATGCAGATCATAATGAATAATCTGACTGGCATGACCATCAGCCTGGAGGTGGAGCTCAGTGACACCAATGAAAATGTCAAGGCAAAGATCCAACACAAGGAAGGAATTCTTCCAACCAGTGGAGGTTGATCTAGCGAAGAGATGGTAGACAGCACACTGTCTGACAACATCCAGGAGCCCAAACTGCACCTGGTGCTCACCACAGAGGTGGGATGCAGATCTTCAAGAAGACCCTGAATGGCACAACCAAACTAATTGAGAATGTCAAGGCAAAGATGCCAGTCAAGGAAGGCACCCTCTCTGATCAGCAGAGGTTGACATTTTCTATCAACGGCTAGAAGATTGGTTCACCTTGCCTGACTACAACATCCAGAAGAGTCCACCCTGCACCTGGTGCTGAACCTCAGAGGTGCAATGCAGATCTCAATGAAGACCCTGATTGTAATGAACATACTACTGGAGGTGGCCAACAATGACAGCAGAGGTTGATCTAGCAAAGAGATGGAATAAATCACACTATATGACTACAACATCAAGGAGTCCACCCTGTACCTGGTGCTGTGCCACAGAAGTGGGATGCAGATCTTCATGAAGACCCTCTCTGGCTTGACCATCACCCTGGTGGTGGAGTCCAGGGACACCACTGAGAATGGCAAGGAAAATATGGCAGTCAAGAAACACATTTCTTCACCAGCAGTGGGTGACCTTTGCTGGTAACAGCTAGAAGACTGGTGTACCCTGCCTGACTACAACATCCAAAAGGAGTCCGCCCTGCACCTGTGCTGTGCCTCCAAAGTGGGATGCAGATCTTTATGAAGACCCTGACTGGCAAGATCATCTCCCTGGAGGTGCAGCCCAGTGACAATATTGAGAATGGCAAGGCAAAGATCCAAGACAAGGAAGGCAATTTTCTCAATCCATTAAAGATTTATCTCACAAAGATCTGGAAGAGTGCAGCATGTCAGATTTCAACGTCCAGGAGGCCACCCTGCACCTGGTGCTGCATCTTAGAAGTGGGATGCAGATCTTCATGAAGATCCTGAATGGCACAAGCATTGCCCTGTAGGTGGAGCCCAGTGATACCATGGAGAATGTCAAGACAAGAACCAAATCAAGGAAGGCATCCTCCCTGACCAGCACAGCTTGATCTTTGAGGCAAACAGCGATAAGACAGACACACCATGTCTCACTACAACATCCAGAAGGCATCTAGTGTCATCCAGCTGTTCGGCAGCAAAAATCAACCTGAGCTATGCAGGGAGGATGCCTTCCTTGACTTGGTTCTTGCCTTGACATTCTCCATGGTGTCACTGGGCTCCACCTCCAGGGTGACGGTCATGCCAGTCAGGGTCTTCACGAAGATCTGCATCCCACCTCTGAGGTACAGCACCATGTGTATGTTGGACTCCTCCTGAATGTTGTAGTCAGACAGCGTGTGCCTGTCTTCCAGCTCTGTGCCAGCAAAGATCATGCACTGCTGCTTCGGAGAGATGAATTCCTTGTGACAGAGGTGGGATGTGGATCTTCATGAGGACCATTACGAGTAAGATCATCAACCTGGAGATGAAGCCCAATGACACCATTGAGAATGTCAAGGTAATGATCCAAGATGAGAATGGCAATTCCCCTAACCAGCATAAGTTGATTTTTTGCTGGCAAAGGCTGGAAAATTAGTGTACCTATCTTTCTTGAATATCCAGAAGGAGTCCAGCAGCACCTGGTGCTATACTTCAGAGGGGGCATGCAGTTTATCATGAAGAATCTGACTGGCATGACCATCATCTTGGAGGTGGAGCTCAGTGACACCAATGATAATGTCAAGGCAAAGGTCGAAGACAAGGAAGGGATTCTTCTGATGAGCAGAGGTTTATCTAGCAAAGAGCCAGCATACAGCACCCTGAATACAACATCCAGGAGTCCACATAATACCTGATCCTGCAATTCAGAGGTGGGATGCAGATCTTCATGAAGACCCTGTCTGAAATGACCATCTCCCTAAAGGTGGAACTCAGTGACACCAATGAGAATGTCAAGGCAAATATCCCAGTCAAGGAAGGCATACTCCCTGACCAGAAGAGGTTGACCTTTTCTGGCAACATCTAGAAGACTGGTTCATCCTGCCTGAATACAACATCCAGAAGGAGTCCACACTGAATCGGTTGCTGCAACTCAGAGGTGTGATGCAGATCTTCATGAAGACCCTGACTGGCATGACCTCACCATGGAGGTGGAGCCCAGTGACACCATTGAGAATGGCAAGGAAAAAACCCAAGACAAAGAATGCAATCTTCCCAACCAGCAGAGATTGATCTCACAAAGAGCTTTAAGACAGTAGCCTGTAGAATTCCAACATCCAGGAGTCCACCCTGTACCTGGTGCTGCATCTCAGAGATGGGATACAGATCTTCATGAAGACCCTGACAGGCACGACCATCACCCTGGAGGTGGACCTCAGTGACAATATTGAGAATGTCAATGAATAATACAAGACAAGGAATACATTCTTCCAAGCAGCAGAAGTTGATCTAGCAAAGAGCTGAAACACAGCACCCTGTCTGACTACAACATCTCAGAAGAGTCCACCCTGCACCGTATGTTGTGCCTCAGAGGTGGGATGCAGATCTTCATGATGATCCTGATAGGCACGACCAGCACCCTGGAGATACAGCCCAGTAAAACCATAGAGAATGGCATGGCAAAAATCCAAATCAAGGAAGGCAATCTTCCCTACCAACAGAGCTTGATCTCACAGAGAACTGGAAGACTGTGGCCTGTCAGATTTCAACATCCAGGGGTCTACCCTGCACCTGGTGCTGCATCTGTGGTGGGATGCTGATCTTCATGAAGATCCTGGCTGTCATGAACTTCACCCTAGAGGTAGAGCCCAGTGACACCTTTGAGAATGTCAAGGCAAGAACCAAGTCAAGGAAGGCATCCCCCCTGACCAGCACAGGTTGATCTTTGCTGGAAAACAGCTGTACGACAGACACACCTGGTCTCACTACAATATCCTGAAGGAGTAGACTGTTGTCCAGCTATTTGGCAGCAAAGATTACCTTGGTTTTTGCCTTGACATTCTCCATGGTGTCACTGGGCTCCACCTCCAGAGTGATGGTCCCGCCAGTCAGGGTCTCCATGAAGTTCTGCATACCACCTCTGAGTTGCAGCACCTGTGCAGGGTGGACTCCTCCTGGATGTTGTAGTCAGACAGGGTGTGCCTGTCTTCTAGCTCTGTGGCAGCAAAGATCATGCACTGCTGCTAGGGAGAGATGAATTCCTTGTGTCAGAGGTACGATGTAGATCTTCATGAGGACTCTTACCAGTAAGACCATCAACCTGGAGGCGGAGCCCATTGACACCATTGAGAATGTCAAGGTAATGACCCAGATGAGGATGGCAACTCCCCTAAGCAGCAGAGGTTGATGTTCACTGGCAACAGTTGGAAGACTGGTGAACCTTGTCTTACCTGAATTTCCAGGAGTCCACTGGCACCTGGTTCTACACCTCAGAGGTGGGATGCAGATCATAATCAATAATCTGACTGGCATGACCATCAGCCTGGAGGTGGAGCTCAGTGACACCAATGAAAATGTCAAGGCAAAGATCCAACACAAGGAAGGAATTCTTCCAACCAGTGGAGGTTGATCTAGCAAAGAGCTGGTAGACAGCACCCTGTCTGACTACAACATCCAGGAGTCCAAACTGCACCTGGTGCTTGCCTCAGAGGTGGGATGCAGATCTTCATGAAGACCCTGAATGGCACAACCATCAACCTAGAGTTGGAACTAATTGAGAATATCAAGGTAAAGATGCCAGTCAAGGAATGTACCCTCTCTGACCACCAGAGGTTGACATTTTCTGGCAACAGCTAGAAGACGGTTCACCTTGCTTGACTACAACATCGAGAAAGAATCCACCCTGCACCTGGTGCTGAACCTCAGAGGTGCGATGCAGATCTCCATGAAGACCATGATTGGAATGAACATACTACTGGAGGTGGAAAACAATGACAGCAGAGGTTGATCTCGCAAAGGAATGGAATACAGAACACTATTTGACTACAACATCAAGGAGTCTGCCCTGTACCTGGTGCTGTCCTTCAGAAGTGGGATGCAGATCTTCATGAAGACCCTCTCTGGCTTGACCATCACCCTGGTGGTGGAGTCCAGGAACACCACTGAGAATGGCAAGGAAAATATCCCAGTCAAGAAACTCATTTCCTGACCAGCAGAGGGTGACCTTTGCTGGTAACAGCTAGAAGACTGGTGCACCCTGCCTGACTACAACTTCCAAAAGGAGTCCACCCCGCACCTGGTGCTTTGCCTCCAAGGTGGGATGCAGATCTTCATGAAGACGCTGACTGGCATGACCATCACGCTGGATGTGCAGCCCAGTGACAATATTGAGAACGCCAAGGCAAAAATCCAAGACTAGGAATGCAATTTTCTCAATCCATTAAAGATTTATCTCACAAAGATCTGGAAGAGTGTAACCTGTCAGATTTCAACATCCAGGAGTCCACCCTGCACCTGGTGCTGCATCTCAGATGTGCGATGCAGATCTTCATGAAGATTCTGGATGGCAAAAACATTGTTCTGGAGGTGGAGCCCAGTGACACCATGGAGAATGTCAAGGCAAGAACCAAATCAAGGAAGACATCGTCCCTGACCAGCACAGGTTGATATTTTCTGCCAAACAGCTGGATGACATTCAACCCCTACCGGATGTTGTAGTGAGATAGGGTGTGTACCTGGTGCTTTGTCTCATAGGTGTGATGCAGGTCTTCATGAAGACCCTGACTGGGATGATCTCACTCTGGAAGTGGAGCCTAGTGACACCATTGAGAATGGCAAGGCACATATCTAAGAAAAGCAAGGCAATGTTCCCGACCAGCAGAGATTGATCTCACAATGAGCTGCAAGATAGAAGCCTGTAGGATTCCAATATTCAGGAGTCCACCCTGCACCTGGTGGTGCAACTGACGATGGGATGCTGATCTTCATGAAAACCCTGAAAGGCAAGACCATCACTCTGGAGGTGGACCTCAGTGACACTATTGAGAATATCAAGGCAAAGATCAAAAAGACAGCACCCTTTCTTACTCCAACATCTCAGCAGAGTCCACCCTGTACTTTGTGTTGTGCTGCAGAGATGGGATGCATATCTTCATGAAATCCGGAGATCACAACCAGCACCCTGGAGGTGGAGCCCAGTAACATCATACAGAACGGCAAGGTAAAGATCCAAGACAAGGAAGGCAATCTTCCTGACCAGTAAAGATTTATATCCCAAAGAGCTGGAGACAGTAGCCTGTCAGATTTCATCATCCAGGAGTCTACACTGCACCTGGTGCTGCATCTCAGAGGTGGGATACAGATCTTCATGAAGACCATGACTGGCATGAACATCACCCTAGTGGTGGAGCCCATTGACACCACGGAGAATGTCAAGGCAAGAACCAAGTCAAGGAAAGCATCCTCCCTGAAAAGCATAGGTTGATCTTTGCTGGAAAACAGCTGTAAGACACACCCAGTGTCACTACAATATCCTGAAGGAGTCTACTGTTGTCCACCAATTTGCCAGCAAAGATTGACCTGTGCTGGTCAGGGAGGATGCCTTCCTTGACTTGATTCTTGCCTTGACATTCTCCATGGTGTCACTGGGCTCCACCTCCAGGGTGATGGTCATGCTAGTCAGAGTCTTCATGAAATTCTGCATCCCACCTCTGAGGTGCAGCACCAGATGCAGTGTGGACTCTCCCTGGTTGTTGTGGTCAGACAGGGTGTTCCTTTTTCCAGCTCTGTGCCAGCAAAGATCAACCACTGCTGCTTGGGCGAGATGAATTCCTTTTCACAGAGGTGGGATGTAGATCTTCATGAAGGCCCTGTCTGGCATGACCATCACCCTGGAATTGGATCCCAGTGACACCACTGTGAAACTTAAGGTAAAGATCCAAGAAGAGAAAGGCATTCTCCCTGACCAGCAGACTTTGATGTAGCAAAGAACTGGAAGAAAGGCGTACTCTTTCTTACTGCACCATCCAGAAGTAGGCAGGTCCCTGGGATCATGGCTTGGGGTCAGGTACATGCAGAGGAAGGAGTAGAGGCAGGAGGGTCCCTCCATCCCAGTTTGTGCAGGACTGTGGGAGCCAGGCTGCTGTCTTGGTACTCACTTCAACAGGTAGCAGGGAGCTATAGAATATGTAAGATCAAGGGAGGGCTACCTTAGAGCTGTCCTTCAGGATGTCTCAGCTGATAGCAAATATAAGGGTGAACATTGTCTTCTGGATCATAAAATAAGACTTCCCTTTTCCTCTGCCTCCTTTTCTTACCTCCATAAATATTTCATGAGCATCTAGTTTGTTCCAGGCCCTGTTCCATAAGATGCAAATTGAGCACTTACTTACAAGCTTTCATTGAGTGTACAATACAGTCTGGGGAGATTTAGATAGATAATATATCTCAAAAGGGCCAAGTGCTATGGGGGAAATAAGGCTGGAGAGAGATGGAAAGGGCTCACCTGAGGTTGTGTCAGTGTTGGCTTCTCTGAGGGGATGACATTTGTGCAAAGAGCTGAAGGAACAGAAGGTGTAGATGTGGAGGAGAGTGATGATGAGATCAGAGAAAGAACAGGGTCCATCATGCAGAACCTCGTGGCTGCTGAAGTCTTTGGCTCTCACTCTGGGTAAGAAGAGGGCCCTGGGGGAGATTTGAGAAGGGGAGGGAACTGTGCATGTTGGGGATGAGTGGGAAGGAAGCAAGGATGCTAGGTCATCAGGCAAGAGAGGAAACTTCTGCCTGTTCTTTGCAGAGTTTTGATTCTGGGATGGGAACCCCAGGCCCCAGCCTGCACTCCCTGCCAGCAGGGAAGGTGTTGCAGAATGCTCCTCCATTGAATGAGTGCAGAACTTCCAAGGGGACATTTCAGGTCCTCCTGAGGTCTGTAGGACTGATTCAGTTCCCCTGCATGCTGCGTGTTTGTGGACTGATTGGGGCAGAAATTCTCATGAATAAGGCAGTCCTGTCCTGATGTATTTTGAGGGTCTTTCAGGGCTCTGATAGCACAGCTCCTGGGAGCTTGAGATATTGACAGGCATCTCTGGGAGACTTGAGCACCCTGGTTCTCAGTGGTGAGGACAGCAGGAGTGCCTGGCTTTCTTGCTTCCTTGTTTCTCCTGTGCCATCCAGCTGCATCTCTCTAAGGCAGCTTTGTAGGGTGCTACCTGAGCTGGTGGGAGCATTTTGTCATGGGTTAGCAGGTATTTAAGGACAGTTTTGTCACCCCTGTGGGCCTGCAATTGCTAAGACTGCAGAACCCTGATGGGACAAGACATGCCCTGAGTCCTTGCTCTCAACTCTCTATCCCTAAAACCCAGTTGTGTCCTAGCAGGTCCCTGTTCCTGCTTTCTAAGCAGGTGTTTGCACAGCTGCAGGAGTCTCTGTGCTTCAGCGCATGTGATTGGCTGTTGCCATCCTCTGTGACCAGGTCCTCCCTGTTTCCTCTACTTGGAATTTGCCAAATCGGCATTTAAGACTTAAGAAAACTAGGTAGCTGACAAGGCTTTG